>NC_033643.1:2254451-2435092 GCF_001540865.1 Ananas comosus | reverse complement strand
TTTTAAATTTTAAATTTTAAATTTTAAATTTCAAATTTTAAATTTTAAATTTTAAATTTCAAATTTGAATTTTAAATTCTAAATTTTAAATTTAGATTTTAAATTTTAAATTTTAATTTATATTTAAATTCTAAATTTATAAATTTCATATTTATATTTTAAATTAAACTAATAAATTTTATATTTTTGTTCAAATTAAAAATTAAAAATTAAAAATATTTAAATTATTTAAAATTAATTTTAGTAAACAAATATTATTTGTTAACAGTAAAAAATAGTTTGTCAAATATGACTAAGGGCAATTTTGGAATAAACTATACTTTATTGTCAAAGGTGAATTTACAGACTGAAACGAACATAGTCATACTATAAACACTGCAATCCAGCACTGTATTAAACTAAATGTGCTAATGCAGTATCAGTAATAATCTCATTTAGAAATCCAAGATATATGGATATATCGAAATACTCTGTATTATTATATAACTCAAACCTATATGGATAATTCAAAAATATTACTGTCTAGATTACTGCAACTTTAGTATTAAGCCAAATACTGTAATTTTATATCCTAATAGTACTTGATGAGATAAGTGTATGAACCAAACATAAGATTACTATGTATATAATTCCCCTTTTAATCTTTCATTATTTAGCAAACATACATAACGTGGACCAAACGACCCATAAAGTCTATATATAATGTACATGTTTAAACTTAGGATTAATTTCATACATGTCCCTGTAAATATAGTGAATGACAAATATTTTTCTATAATGTTCAACTTTCATATGTTTTCTTTACAAAAATTCTAATATTTTCAAATATGTCCCTCTGGTTTGTTATTGTTAGAGAACCTTTTATATTTTTAATTTTATCATCACAAATATATTCCTCCAAAAGTCATATTAGTATAATATAAAGGAGTAAAAATGTCGAAAATTAACTAGGGTTAAGTATTTAACCTATGATTAACTAATTTTTTCTAACGGATTCTAATCGCAGGAATATATTTGAAAATGGATTCTAATGGCAAGAACATATTTGAAAACATCAGAATTTTTGCAGAAACAACATATTAAAGTTAAACTTTATAGGGATATATTTGCTATTCATTATATTTGCAGGAATATGTATGAAATTAACCCTTAAACTTATTATGTTACTATTATTTAAAAAAAAAAGATATTTTTTGATTAATAATTTTTGGTATTAAATATTCCATTAGTGTTAAAAATATTTAAGATTCAAACGGTTTAAATATTTATCAATTTTCACTTAGCACTCCCAAGAGATAATTCTATCTTTGTGATCGGGAATTGTATTACTTTTAGATAAAATTAAAGTTTAAATATATCCTTCTTATTTTTAAAATAAATAATAATAAAAATTGGTTAGTAAATGATTAATCATACTCTTCATGTTTGTGAATAAATACTTTGTTATGATAACATGTGAATAAATATTTTGTTATAATAACAAATGTAAATGAATACTAATATAGAGACTACTAACATATTGCACATTTCAGTAATTTTTTTATAACTATGAAAAAGATTAAATGGAAAATAATATTCAGATTCCTCCAACATCCAAGTATTTTAAAATCACTATGTCTAAACATGAGTTTCAGCTATTATTTTTTAAATATGTGAATCATAAACAGTTAAACTGAAAATACTGTAAAAGTAACACGTCATACCTAGCGCAGTTAGTTAAGAATCAAACAGTTAATTAAGGATATGATAGTTTAATCCTGAGATTCCTAAGTTTAATCCTAATTAAGTCTCTTCATATTTTTAGAGATGAACAAAATCTATCTTTCTCTTTTAAAAGAAAAAAAAAATGAAGCAGTATAATTTTTTGAACTCCACAACAAAATTAAACATTATAAAAGAATTTTTTTTTCATTTCTTTTCTTTTTTCCCCTCAAGTTTTAATCCAATCAGAAAATTTTTTAAAAAAAAAGAAGAAGAAGATCCTAACATTTTTTTCTCTCATTTTCTCTCTGTCCAAACGCAGTGTTGAGAAAGAACCAATCACACCACAATCACACCGAATGGTCCAAACCAAACCAAACCAAACCAAAATCTACCTCTAACAAATTCACACCTAGTGATAAAATTGCTTTAAAAATTAAAATGTAAAAATGTATGGTGAATACCCAAACTATAGTTCAACTTAAACATTACCTCCATAACTTCAATTTGTAGGTGATACACATTTAGTTTTAAATTTTCTTTTTTTTTTTCAAATTGACTTTTTATAATTAGTTAAGTTAGAAATTTTATTACCTGGAATATCCCTATTAAGTATTAGTAATGTAATCTTGTTTACTAAAATATAATCAAAATTATTAAATCTAATAAACTGTTTTAATTAAATAAATTAAAATTTTCCTCTATTTAAACAAAAAAAAGTTAGAGGGATCTATTTCAGAACGCGGTATCGTTGAGGGGGGGGGTGTGCATACATTTTCACCTAAAGAGAATCGAACCTCTACACCACAACCCAACCCAACCCAACCCCACCAAACCCAACCCAACCCAACCAATTCCAACCAACATCCTCTCTGGAAACCACTCACCGACAAAAACGAACGATAACCCTCCCTGCTTTTCCTTTTTTCCCCCTCCCTCTCCATCTCCCCCGAATTAGGGTTAGGGTTAGGGTTAGGGTTTCCTCCCTCAGTCTCCGGCGAGTCATGGCCCTCACCGGCCCTCGCTCGCCCATGCGCTCCCTCCGCCTCCTCCTCTTCCTCCCCCTCCTCATCCCTGCGCTCCTCTCCCGAACCCTCGTCTCCGCCACCGTATCCGGCGCCGGCGACGCCGCAGCGGACGACGACCACGACGACCCCTGCCCCGCCATCTCCGACGGCGGCGGCGGCGGCGGCGGTGGCTGCCACGTCAGCTGCTTCCGCCCCGACCCCGTGTGCGGCGAGAACGGGGTCACGTACTGGTGCGGGTGCCCCGAGGCCGCGTGCGCCGGAGCGCGCGTGGCGAAGAGGGGGTTCTGCGGCGTTGGCAATGGCGGCGCCGGCCCCGTCTCGGGCCAGGCCCTCCTCCTCGTCCACATCGTGTGGCTCTTCGTCCTCGGCTTCGCCGTCCTCTTCGGGTTCCTATGATCCCCCTTTCTTCCTCCTCTCAATGCCCTAACTCCCCGGTATTTCATGTTTTGTTTGTGTTTTTTTGTACCTGATCTTTTCTCTTACCTGTTAAATCTTTCTTTCTCTGTGTTCTTGCATGTGTATGAGGCAGAGCTCATCATTCGATTCACTTTTTTCTTTTTTTTTGTTTTGAGCTTGTGATTTTTGAGATATTGATTGTGGTAAATATAACCTGATTCTTTTCTTGATCTGAATTTTTCGAATGGAAATTGTGCATAAATGTTCCTTGATAATCTACAACAATTTATATTATTATCTTCAAAGTACATCTTACCCTCCCATCATTTATAAAATGTCCAGTAGATTGTGGTAACTTTTCTGTATTATTCTGATGAATGAATTGTATTTTTTTTTTCATCAGCCTCATTTTCAAAATGATGGGAGGGTAAGATGTACTTTGAAGATAATAATATAAATTGTTGTAGATTATCAAGGAACATTTATCAAACACCATTTCAATTTGTGTTTATTGTCATTTCTCCATATTCATGTATGAAAATCGAGAACAAAATTATGAAACTACTCTATACCCACTCGCCTTGCTCATTTTTCTCAAGGGCATCTGTGTTCTTGATGATGGAAACTAAAATAAGTTGGTGATCTATACTCAGCTTTTCAATAAAATAAAGAAGGCCAATCATAGTAGTCTAGATTTTTTATAGAATGATAGAAATGTAGGAGACCCCCTAATATATAGGCCATTTTGAAATAAATTCCTTTAGTTTATTATGATACTAGTTTTTGATTGACTGCCTTTTTACTTGGTCATTCCCTCCATCTGAACTGGGGAAGCAACTGTCAACTGCTCATAACTGCTCAGATCTTCAGATTGTGGTATTTGCCATAGAACAAAGGATGAGCTCAAAGATGAGAGATCAAGAGAGAAGAGTTCGAGAAGATAGAGAGGTGATCTGTACATAGAGTTTACTATTTTTCCAGCGAATTAGCTTAAATCAAAACCAACGAAGTTGAGGGCTATTAGATGAAAAATGAAAGAAAATAAAAATAATAATAATGAAGTTAGGGATCTGTTTCGAAATTGACCTATAGTTTAGGGGTCTTACCTTGTTTTTGCCCTTTAGGAGCATAGCATGTTGTAAGAATAATCACTTAACACATCAATACATCATTGATATTTAGAGATGCTACTTCTACAGAAGTTGCTCTATAAAATGATGACATGTTATGGACTGCGCAAGTTGTGAATTAGATAGTGAATCAGTTTTATCGTGAATTAGATAGTGAACCGGTTTTATCATTTTAGAATTGAGATTCGCCGACTCGACGAACTCCAATAATTCAAGACCCCTGGCGGCACGATAAAGGATTTTTGGATGTCAAAGTGTAGCTAATTAGCTGCCACTTGATTGAATCAATCAGTCATTCGAGGAAGCATGCTACAGGATAAGACATCAGCAGTTGTGTGGATTAGGCACTATTTCTGCAGATAAGTAACAAGTGCCAGAGGAGAAGATTAGGAAGACAGAAGACGAAGATTGAAGATATAGGGAAAGTTGCCAGACCTTGGCATCAAAATAACTTTTCTTTAATTGTTTGATTTTGAATTTCTATTTGACACTACTATTTTATTGCACAATCTATTTATAGATTTAATGTCTTAACTATCCAAAGCCGATCTCATTTCTTATTTGATGTTATCTCTGTCAGTCTGTAAACAGATATATGTATCTTCTGTTGTCTGCCTGCTCTTCATACAGAGATTTCTCATTAGACAATCAAACCTTAGTTTAGTGTTCATAGTTGCGACAGTGCTGCTGGTAGTTTATCTTCTGATATCATATCATATTGTTGAAAAATATGATAAATAACATATCAAAAAATGTAACTTTGTGCCAAATTTTCTGATTTTCGTCGGTTGGACACTTTGATGCATGGACATGGTTGCTTTTTATTTTTCTATCCTTAATTCATGGATGCATTGTTTGGATTTGGTTCTGCCGCTCGGCATCACACACTGTTGATATTTCTATGACCAAAGAATAGAATTTATAGGACAAGATTTCTGCTCCTGACTGCCTATAAAACAAAGCATAAAGAATGGGCTGAATGCATTTAATCAAACTTATCTTTTCAAAACCAGACCATCAAATTCACCAGTCATTTTCTGATTTAGAAATTATTTTCTAAAAGGTTGGGTTGATGTTCGGAATACCTATACAAGTTAGATGGAGGACATCCAATTCCTATGTATATACAATCTTCTATCTTCTACAAGGAGAGTTTTATATAAATTTTTTGTCTCATTGTATGTTTCTACGTTTGAATCACGCACTTCGAGTTTGATAGCTTTCTTTTTTGTGTTCTGTGGTTGACTTGAGATGATATAATAATTACAACATAATGTATTGTGGTTTGACAATTGCTTCTCTGTGTTGCCTCTGGAATGGATGACCCCTTGTGATTAAGTAATTCTTGATTAAACAATTATAATGTATTCTAATTATTGTTAGCTTTTGGTGGATGCAACTTTTGCTGTGTCCTGCTGGTGATCCCCAATTGATGCTCTATTTATATTTATTCATCAAGATGGCTTCCCAAGTTATAACACTTGACTCTCTCACTCTTTTCTTTTTTTTTTGTTCTTACTCGAATGATAACACAACTAACCTGATGTGTTGTTTGTTGCCTTGGGGATGGAGATAAACAAAGCAGGTCAAGAGCTAAATTTAATATCAAAACCTGAGCAATGAACAATTAAATTTACTAGAAAATTGCTCTCATTGTGGGGATTATTATTAATGTGTCACATTTGTTGCCACAACTGTCGTCGCATCGCTGTTAATGACGGTGACGGATTTTTTTTAATATGGATTGGTGGATTGTTTTAGTACGTGTGCCGAAAATTTTTGCACACTATATTATATTCCATCGAATTTTTATCTCTAAGAGGGTCATGCTGCATTGCCCCCTAACTTAATGACCTATACCACCCAATAAACTATACTCTCTTTTTTTTTGGTTTTTTTTTTTTAATTTATCAAAATTTGGTTGAATGTTTGGATTGTTAGTATGATCTGATTATCTGCACAGCATATCTCTGTATCATCATCGGAAATTTAAACGCCAAGAGCTATTCGAAATTTTATCAAAATATTTTCCTTGCCGTATGATTGTTGACCAAAGTAAAATTAGATTTGTTTATCTGTTGATTTGCTTGAGGCTTTTTCTTTTTTTTTTTAAGATTATTTTTAGACTTTGTCTACTGGGGTCCGGGGATTAAGGAAGGTTCCCAGCACGTTCCACCCATCTTGTCAATTGTTTCAATGGCCTTGTAATACGTGCTTCAGCCAATCATTTGATGCCACGTTATTCTCCCACTTTAGATACTCGTCATATATCCAATATTTATTATCAAACTTACTTTTCTAGTTGAATTCTTTTTTAAAAAAAAAGAAAATTATTATCTAAAAAAGACTATGTTAGGATTAATACGGTTCAACTTTATCCGCTGGAAACTCATTTTTATCAATTTGTATGTTTTTTGATAAAATCTCCGTAGCAGGACCAGGTAGAAGTGTAGAACATCTTGAATAATGCTACTTCGCTCCTTCTCTAACGAACTACATTTATACTATTATGTGTCAAGCAACATGTGAGAGCCCAAACTATTACAAGTTTTTTATTATTTGTGTTGTTTATTATTCAAAAAGATAATAATAATTTAAAAGATAAAATTGAAATGTCATTTCAAATTAGTGAGTGGCTCTCCATACATTTTTACACCGAGTTGGGGTGCGGCATGGGGACCGCATGCGGAGATCGTGCAACTCGGTCATCGTGTACGCTGCGGGAATGGACGGTCGAGATCCGAAGCTACGTAAACCAACGATAAGCCGCACGCGTCCGCATGCGTCCAGCGTCCGTACCGTGGTCTTCACCTCTCCTTGACTCGGTGACTCACCAAGAAAGGAGAGAGAAGAGAGAGAGAGAGAGAGAGAAAGATAGAGAGAGAACGCCAACGCAGTCCACGCCGCCGCGGTCGACACGGCTCCCGCGAGAGCGCGTGCAGCTACGCGAATCTCGAGGAACCTTGAACGGCCGACACGCGTTACTCGCTTGCGATCGCCCTCGCATTCTCTCTCTCTCTCTCTCTAAAACTCCGGGTACGCCCGCCTCTGTCTATTACATCTTTATGCCCGGTATTTTGGTATTTACAATTTACTCCCTAATTTTTGTTAATTGTTTAAGAACGTTTTGTTTTTTTTTTCTCATCAAATTAATTAATTAATTAATTAATTATTAAGTTGAGAATGATAATATGGGTGCCGACCAAATTTAATTTGCCACATCAGCGACCATTTTCGGCATTCTTTGTTTCAGATAAGACAATTAGTATATTTTTATAATAAACTATTATAGTTCATTTATAATGATTTTTATTATCTTACACTGTTCTCAGATTTTTTTGATCTACATAATAATCAAAATAATTTATAGATAGTTATATTAACAGAAATAATTTTGCTATTGGGGTAAAAAAATTCAATTCCTGAGGAGTAACTGTCAAAAATACAAATTTGTGGGGACCAAATTAAAAAATTGGACAAAAGTCGGGTTGCAAATGGCGCAATTGAATTTTGACCTGACACGCCCCAACCGCCTTGTTTCTTCTTCTCGCTCCCTCCCCCTCTCTTTCTCCCCTCGATTCGAATCCTATAAATCGCTTCGTCTCTCTCTCTTTCTCTACCCGATCGAAATCGCCATTAGCGACGAACTCGGATTGGGAGGGAGGAGCGGAGACGAAGAGAGAGAGAGAGAGATGTGTGGGATCTTCGCGTACTTGAACTACAATGTGGCGAGGGAGAGGAGGTACATCCTCGAGGTGCTCCTCAACGGCCTCCGCCGCCTCGAGTACAGGGGCTACGACTCCTCCGGGATCGCCATTGACTCCGATCTCGCCCCCGCCGCCGCGATGCCGGAGAAGGGCCGAGGCGAGGGGGAGGCGGGTCCGAGGGGGCCGCAGCCGCTCGTGTTCCGCCAGGAAGGGAAGATCGAGTCGCTCGTCGGATCCGTGTACTCCGGTGAGTCGGAATGTAGGGTTGGGTGTTTGTTTGTGTGTTTAATTATCTCTGGGATTGAGATTTGGGGGAAAATTTGGATTCTTAGGGCTTTTGTAGTAAAATTTTGTTTGTGTTCCTTTGTTCCTGTTCGTTTAGAGAAGGGAGTTTTGAGGGTTTTATGCACAATTCTGTTTTTGAAGAGTGGTATTGATCTTATCTCTGGACAAGATTGGATTGAGTTGCCTTTCCAAAAAAAAAAAATCTGTGAGCATTTTATGATTTGATGAAGCAAGTGGAGTAGGGAATGTTGTTACGGTTGTTGCTATTGGGAATTGGGACTTTGGAAGCATTGTTTTTGAGATAGTTGTTCAGTGGAGTTGGTGGGAGCCATAGATGAGATAGTTATTAAGATATCCTATCCTTGTGGCTCCTTTTCGTGTGATCTGATGAATAGTGCATGAAATGGTTAGGGATGTAGCTATACAGGGAATGCTATGCTTCTCATCCTACTTAGTCCCTTTTTTTTGGTCAGGGCTTTTCCTAGAAGCAGTTTGATGGTCTTTTTCCTTCAAATTTCATGATATAATGCTTGCCGTCTTTTTTGAAATACATCTGACTTTGCTCTCTGATTGCTCATGTCTTAATTTTATACTGAAAAACACATTTTTTTCAGCATTTTACATATTGCCGGCTAGAGGGACGCGGAATTCTGCATTTCTATATTTCACTTTGTAGAAATGTTCTTTTCTTTGGTGGCAATTTGAGGAGTTGAACAATCTTTCGTCCTATCTAACCAAGTCTTCTTTGGTGTTTGTAGAGGTTGATGAAATGGATATAAACCTGGAGCGAACATTTCTTGTTCATGCTGGAATTGCACACACTCGATGGGCAACTCATGGTGTGCCTTCTCCCAGAAACAGTCATCCACAATCATCCGGTGCAGGGGATGAGTTTTTGGTTGTTCATAATGGCATTATAACTAATTATGAGGTTTGTTCATCTACATGCTTAATCCACACGTAATGAAAGGAAAAGCATACGATAATAGCATAATACGCACGCAAACAACAAAAAGGACCACAGGTGCAGAAGATGAACTGGTTTCGATCAATTTTGAGTCATACAAAGCCATAATATCTTTTCATTGTAAAGTTTGTTTCATATATAGCGTTCATGTTCTATGTATGAAGCTAATTAGGAACCAGGAAGTCTAGAATCTTAAAATGGAAGGTTTGTTGTTTATTAGTGTATGACATTGGAATTTTTTTAATCTTTTTTTTTTATTATGCTAAATGAGTTTGGGTAGTTTGACATGCATGTCTGTTCTGGGCCATGAAGTTTTTCATGAAATTATTTACACCCTGATTGGTAAAGATATCAACAAAGGCCAAGTATTGTAAAAGTATAATTTTCTCGTTCTTGATCCCCCTTCAGGTACTAAAGGAGACATTAGTTCGGCATGGGTTTACCTTTGAATCAGAAACTGACACAGAAGTCATTCCAAAGCTTGCAAAGTTTGTATTTGACAGGGCACATGATGGAGAAGGTACTTATTGCATAAGTTCTTTTATGCTTTTTATACATGGTGATGTGAAATTTTGATGAATCAGGCAACAAGAGTCTTTGACTGATTTAGTGATTTGATGGTTTGATTTGTACAAGTTCTATGCTAAGCCATGTTCTATGCTGCAAGTGAGTTCTATGCTAAGCCATGTTCCATGCTGCAACTATTTGCTGTTCCTTTTGCCGTGGAACATGATGATTGTCTGAGTTTGACTTTCATTGCTGGTTGTCTATCATGTTAGTTGGGGTTTCAATCTTTCTTTTCTTTCTTGGACAATGACCTGATTAAATATGATCATCTCATTAACTCAGGCAACTAGCTCTATTGGTCATCATGTGGCTGTATTTTCTGTTCTTTTTTTTCCTCCTGTTTCTTTTTTCCCTTATGCCACATTGCTCTGTAATTTTTGGGCTGTATGCCTATCTTATCTTTTTTCTCCTTTTTCCTGTTATTTTCAATAACTTGTCAAACAATCAAATTCAAGTCATGAAATTGTTGAAGTGGCCATAACAAGCTCATCTTTATTTCTGTATAGGAACTGTCACTTTTAGCCAAGTTGTCATAGAAGTCATGAGACAGCTTGAAGGAGCATATGCACTTATCTTCAAAAGTTCACATTATCCAAATGAACTGATTGCCTGCACGCGAGGAAGCACATTGATCCTGGGTGTAAAAGTAAGTGATTAGTTATGTCCGATTTATATTTAGACTGCTTGGATAAAGTTTCAGATAAATCATTATACTGTCCAGTTATTTGATGAGTATAGTTCTGATATGGCTCTACTATATATGTTCTTTTTTTACTGCTAAAAAATGGCAATATAGGTCAAATCCAATTGAGAATCACGAACAGTAAATTAATTTTATTAGCTTATACTTTTCCAAGCCTTTTTGCAGCAACTCCTTTGTCATCTGTAGATATGTACAGTGTTTATGCTTTTTCTTTTTCCAAACAATGTTAGTTTGTTGCATACTTTTTATCTTGTAAGGAGCTTTTGGCAGATCAAAATCAACCAGTGCACTTCCCAGGCTAACTGATTCTGTAAACGGTGTTTATTTTCTTCGTAATTTGAGCAAATCACCAGCAAGCACTTCACTGATTGATCTTTCTTTCCGTCAGTTGAATTATGTATACAGCTTTGCAGTAAACTGGTCTTCCTGCATATTTCAGATCACGTATATTAAGATTTTTAAATTATCAATGGTTTTGTTGAGATTTATACGCAATTTTCTACAAAGTTGTTCTTTGGCTGGTATTATTTACTTTTGAAACTCTTTTACTTTCAGGAACTAAGTGGTGACACCGATAAACCATTATTTCATGATGTTAAAGCACTAACAGCTAATGGGAAGCCAAAGGAACTCTTCTTTTCCAGTGACCTGTGTGCAATTGTGGAACATACGAAAAATTATTTGGCCATTGAAGATAATGAAGTGGTCCACATCAAGGTGCGATCTTTACTCTTGGTTATCCCCCTATCTTACTTGTGGTACTTCTTGCTCTGTGCTTTTTTGGGTTACTGTTTATGTTGCCGTTCAACAGTTGCCTCTAAATTTTGCTATAAACTCTTTTCTGCAATACCAGACATATATTTCTCTGCATAGCACTTGTTTGGGCACCTCCAAAGCTATTTCTTAAAAGTATTTTTTAATTTCAATCTTTAACTGCATATGTTGCATGAGTATGGATTAGTTCATTCGGTCTTGATTCAGTACTCAGTAGGGCTCATATTCATCCTAAAAGATATTTGAAGATGTATGAGCACGGCATATGTCCGTTAAGGAAAAGATTGATGTAAACCTTTTTCTGGGTGTCATTACATTTGCTAAACTGAACTCTCTTTAAGGTTAAGGCCTTCACCATATGTTTGTATATTTTTTGTTTATTATGTTGGTTAGTGTGTTATTGTTCCTTTTGTCACCAAGATGATAATGACACCAACATACCTTGATATTTTCTTTTGTGAAATATCTCATTTTATTTTTCATTTTTTCATTATTTAATCTGATAAATTTAAGTTTGTTACTTGCTAATTTTCTTTGTACATTTAGTGTTATATTTACTAAAGTAGATGGATAACTTTTATCAATTCAACCTTTTCCTTTGACTTGAACATAAACTCTTTGTTCATATCTTTTCTTAATACTGGTCCCTAATCCAAATTTATGATCTCACCAGGATGGGAGTGTATCAATCCTCAAGTTCGACTACCATAATGAGAAGCCAGCATCAGTGCAGCGAGCGTTGTCTTTTCTTGAGATGGAGGTTGAACAAATAAAGAAGGGAAATTATGATCACTTCATGCAAAAGGAGATCCACGAACAACCAAATTCTTTGACCACAACAATGAGGGGAAGACTTAAAGATAATGGTGTTGTTTTGGGTGGCCTGAAGGATCACATGAAAACAATCCGACACAGTAGAAGGATAATCTTTATTGGTTGCGGCACAAGTTATCATGCAGCTTTAGCTTCAAGACCATTTCTGGAGGAGCTTTGTGGTTAGTCCAATTGACTTTTCACTCTGCATTCTCGGTCAAAACAAATTATACTGTTCTTTAGATATATCCTGTCAAAATCATACCACTGTAAAATCTGAATTTCCTTTTATGACTAGCAATAGTGCAATTTCTTACCAAAAAAAAAAAAAAACCTTAATATGGGGAGTCATCTATTTCATAGAAGTTTGTTTTGTGCTGGACAAATTCTGTTTAAAAGGGTCTTCTTTTTAAGTACTAGGGCATATATGTAAGAATTCTACTCCTCGAAAGGCATATGTGATATTGGAAGGTTGTAGTTTTGTGGGGTATGCAGTTTAGTATCTCTAAATTAATTCAGGCTATGGCTCTGTTTGATATATTTTACCTAATTTTCTTAAAGGTATCCCTGTTACAATGGAGCTTGCAAGTGACCTGCTGGATAGAGAAGGTCCTATATATAGAGAAGATACGGCAGTTTTTGTTAGCCAATCTGGGGAGACTGCAGATACCCTACTTGCTCTTGAATATGCCCTAAAGAACGGGGCATTGTGTGTTGGAATAACCAACACTGTTGGTAGTACATTAGCCAGGAAAACACACTGTGGTATTCATATTAATGCTGGTTGTGAGATAGGTGTTGCGAGTACAAAGGTATGACTCATCTATCTGCTCTTTTGTGTTTGAATTATTTAGAGTTTTGTTCTCTAATGGTGTTTTGTTGTGAGTTTTTAGGCATATACAAGTCAGATTGTAGTGATGGCTATGATGGCATTGGCTATTGGGTCGGACAGATTATCCACTCAAGCTCGAAGAGAATCTATTATAGCTGGCCTTTCAGACCTACCAAGTATGTAGTGACATCAAGCAGCATAAATTTGGAGTTAATAAAATGATTAAAATGTTATCTAGATATCAATGGCCTTCTCATAGTTTCAATTTCTTTTTTAACATCTCAGTCCCTGTAGTTTGCTTTGTGTATTATTTTAGCCATTGAGTCTTGTTGTTACACTACTGTCTCATAAGTACCACAACAGCATCATTATAAGCTAGGGCCTAATCCCACGTAAGAAATATCTAATGATGATACCATGGCGACGTCTTCTTGTAGACATTAGACTAACAAAAGGACTGATTTGATACTTGAGTTAAATGTTAGTTATTGATGCTCGAGTTAAATGTTAGTTATTGAAATCGTTGTCAATCTGCATGGGCTGAAGTTTCAAACTATCCCATTAAACTTCTTTTCTTAATTTCTTTACAGACAAAGTGAGGGAGGTCCTGAAACGTGATGGTGAAATGAAAGATCTCGCCGAATCACTGATTGATACGCAATCGCTCCTTGTATTTGGTAGAGGTTACAACTACGCCACTGCCCTCGAGGGTGCTTTGAAAGTGAAAGAAGTGGCCCTAATGCACAGCGAAGGTATGCTTGCCGGTGAAATGAAGCATGGGCCGTTGGCACTAGTGGACGAGACCCTGCCCATTATTGTTATTGCCACTCGTGATACTTGTTTCAGGTCAGCTTCTTTTTGGCGTAAACAAGGCCAGAAACTATGTTGGTGTGTGTTCATTTACTAATAATAGTTCTGTTTACATTATCCAGTAAACAACAATCGGTTATTCAACAACTACATGCTCGCAAAGGACGTTTGATAGTGATGTGCTCGGAGGGAGACGCGCCCTCTGTTTGCACTGGTGATTCTTGCAGAGTAATCGAGGTCCCTCAAGTCGCAGATTGTCTTCAACCAGTAATCAATATTATACCTCTGCAGGTACAGCAAGTGTTCTTCCTCACAGTTTTCCCGTTCTTTCCGACAATTTTTCTTCAACGTTTGGCCGCCGACCTTTCAGAAACTATCATCTAAAATAGCCTTTGGGTTGGTCCCATTCCCTTCTATGACTTCATGGGAGAAGTACAGTTGACTACTTCATGAACAGATTAAAAGAAAATTAAATATCCTAGAATTGTGCAAGCTTCGTCGGAACAGAAACATCTTCCTTTTCCGGAATCAGCTTTTAGCATTCGTTGGCTCGATCGAGTAGTCTATTCATTTTGATCGTACGAATTAATATATCGCCGCCTTCTTTTTTGCAGTTATTAGCATACCACCTCACAGTTCTTCGCGGCTACGATGTGGACCAACCGAGGAATCTAGCAAAGAGCGTGACTACGCAGTGAGAGAAGAATAGCATTCGATTGTTTCTTTTATTTATGAATGAGTTTGTTCTTGCTAAGCTCTGGGCACCCTCGGTGCAGGCTGAAGTAGACCTAAGTTAGGTGTACTGTTTTGTTTGTTATTTCTTGTTTTGTGTCTCATCCTTCTCGACTCTGCTGTAATGCATTTCCTCCTACGTCCCAGTCCCAGATGTGCTGTTTTGAGTAGGAGCTTGTAGAGAATAATGCTGTTTGATCAAGTACCATCTGATTAGTGTTATTAGAAGAGGTATTATATGAAAACCGCCTTCTTCTGCAAGCAAAACTGGAATCGATGCAACACTTCTGATGAGGAGGCAAATCTTATTTCTTATCCCCACCGTAAAAGGCGCTTCTACCTTGTTACCATGCAAAACTCCCTGCTAAAAAGTTATTGCTTTTTAAAATTTTGGTTCATCGACCTGTCAATTAAATACTGAACATCAGTTACGGCTGGCTGGAGTCGTGCGAAAATTTTTTTGAACGCTGTTTAATTAACCATCTGTTTTTAACGCACACAATTGACAAAAAAAAAAAAGAAAAAGAAAAGAGATTTCTGCACTACTAAATAATGTAATGTTGAAAAAAAAAAAGAAGAGAAAACTATAGAAATGCATTTCTACAAGGAGCCAACAAGACTAGACGTCTTGTTACAAGCAGCACAATGAAAAATACAACGCACAGAAAGGCTTTCCAGATTCACCTTCCCCACATCGTCATCACCAAACAACTAAATAGAAGAGATGCTAGTAGTATCACACGGCTTTTTCAAGTTTTGCTCAGAGTAACCTTGTGATGTTACCAACTCTGCACTCGCACGTGCATAAGCTCCTCGACTCTTTCACGACTCGTTGCGACCGCCGCGTGTGCAACTTTATGTTCACCAATTTACCCGCAATCTGTTACGATTCTCCCGAGTTAGAAGTACAAAACAAGAATATTCAAGTATCATGAAGGAGAATTCACCCTTTTTTTTTGCATCTAATAGCTAGAATAGGATTGCTTTCTTAGAAACTCCCAAGCAAAAACAATCAACTGGGGGTTTCATTCGAAAACAAGAACTCCACAACAGAAATCATGGTTTTTCGAATTGCTCCCTTATATATCAACCTAGTGGAGTCCACAGTGTGAGGAGGTGCAGAGATGAATTGTTCAGTTTACAGGTGTAATATATAGGTAAGGAGAAAGTAAAAAATTGTAATATTTTGAGGGTTTCTGCAATTTAGCTTTCTTTCAAAGGGCCGGTAACAATTGCTTACGATTCCGTACTGTTTGAGGCAATTTTAAAAAGAATCAATTTCATCAAAACACAAATTTAGAAATACGAATGAGAAGATACCATTCTCCATGTCAGGTCCTCTGCTCCAAGAGGCAGAGCAGGATGTGAATACAAAAAGTGCCTCGAGTACTGCAGTAGCATTATGAAAGATAATTACTATCATATACAGAGAAAAGACACTAAATTTTCTTTCAGATTTTGTACATACACCGCTGCACGTATATTAAATTGATCAAATACTCCCGTGAAGTAGGTATTTGCCCACATGCCTCTAAAAATTTGTTAATGTGTGAGCAAGCCCTATGAGAGGTATCTACACAAAAGCTTTTTCTTTTCCTTTTTCTTTTTCTTTTTCTTCTTTTTTTTTTTTGCATAATACCTCTAGGTTTTGGCATAGTTATCCTGACAAGGTCATGCAAGCACATAAGAATTTTTTTTTTTTAAGAGAACGCATGGAAACGCTGCCTTTCCCAGGGAATTTTACAAGCATAGTTGCGTGGGCATGTGGAGGGGGGAAAAAAAAACCATTCAACAATTTAGTTCCATCAGTGCATAAGCAAAGTAGCAAACAGACCTTAGCAAGGTTGGCTTGCATCTCCCTGATTCTTTTGGAATCGATACCCTTAAGATAGTTCACAAGCCACCCTGGTTGAACAGCATCACTTGATGAAACAAACAGTGCAATCTGCAAATGGCCACACAAAAAAAAAAAAGAAAACATCAACATCACATATTATATTCCAGAATATTACGGTTTTTTTCATTTTCTTTTTCTATTCCAAAGCAAAGGTAGTAGAGTTGAAGGTAGTAGAGTTGAAGGTTCAAAAGAAAAGATTTAAAAACACAAAGCCACATCAAAAATTGCAAAACAAAACTAAATTTCATCATATATCTAAAATGAAAATAAAGTAAACTATCTGGTTGGTTCCACATAAAACAGTAAAGGTCACTCTTCAGTCAGTAGACTACAACAGCCCATTAAAGAGATAACGTAACACTGAAGGGGAGGGAAAGGCACTTCCAAGAAATGACTAAGAGAGCCCTTTACCTTTCTGTAATCAAGTATTCCTTCAAAAGGAAGCTCCAATTCGTCACTTACTATAACAGGTATACACCCACTGACAATTGCATCAAACAGCCGAGCAGAAGACGGAGTATCTCCAGCTGGGCTCAAGCAAAAGAGAGATCTACCAACACATCCAACAAGTTAATAAAATAGGATGCAGAAGAAACTAGTTAATAATAATAATAAATGCCAAATATATTTACTTGCGCATGCCATTCTGAGCTGCTGCTCTCCCCCCTTCCCCAGAAGTTCCTTCTTCTATGACAACACCTTTGACGTCATGGAGTTCTGCCACAAGTTTACTACGAATCTTCCCTCCCTAAAAATAAAAAGATGTAAACAACCCAAAAGGCAACTTAATCAAGCGAGAAGTCAGCAATCTGGAAGATGTTCTTAAATGGATAAATGTAGCAATCAAGAAGAAATTTCATATTTAAGGGTCAAGAAATGAATCCCAAAAAAAAAAAGAAAAGACATACAGCATTCCTTTTGAGTCTTCCTCGAAAGAAAAGCAGTGTGCTTTTTTTGGATTGAGTTTCTGACAAGCATTGAGCATCACATAAGTCCACATTTGGAACATATGGAAGGATAAGGTCCTTTTCCAGCCACACTTCCCCAGGCTTGTACCTGTAATTCAAAAAATTAGCTGTCTGTCGCCTCCAACAGTAAATAGAACAAGTTCCTTTTCAAGCTCCTATACAACATAGACATTATAATTGCAGAGGACAATTATATTTTCCAATGCTTCTTTGGATTAAGCTTAACCTAATCTTGGGAATTTATAGAAAGAAAAACGATAAATGAAAATGCACAATATAGAAGCTTTGGCGCCAATAGTGTGAATAATTAATTGACAAATTAATGTGTAAACTGAAGATCTGGGGGACAAATATGCAAAAGACCTTTATAATGAAGAGGCAATTAAGTCAAGGTCTAAGTAATTTCACCAGTTCCCAGTGGAGTCCATGTCAGGTAAAAGCCATATTGCTTTCTTCATAAATCTGCGAACAGACTTGAACGACCAAGGATGATGGACAGGAAGAATATGATCCCTTCCGCCAGAGCGCTGCCAAGCAGGCTGGTCAGTCACCCACTTCAAAGCCTCCTATAACAGTGGTGTAATATTCCAGATAAGATATTCTTCCAAGCTATAAATAAATCAGCCATAAATTTGACAGAAAGCATTTTGCTTCTATGCAAGGGCAAAGTCATAGAGAATTCTTTAAATAGAATATTACAACTGCTGCAAAAACAACTATCGCTCCTACATTGTAGCAATGCTTTAGCAATCATACAAGGCGGAAATATATTATACTTTATAGCTTGAAAACCTTCAATATGTAAGAATTATACATTAAAGTCCACTAAAGGTCCCAAGTACACAAAGCAAGATGAATTAACGCACAAATCAGAAAACACAAGAAAGAAACACAAGATCAAACAATTAAAGGAGTCCACAGACACAAGCAGGCAGCAATTGATCATGTTTGAAAGCCTGACAACTACAACTTCCAATGGTAATTCCAAATTTTTCAAACTATGCTGTTGACTTACCATTGTTCTTTAATCCAGAGATTAAGTAATGTAGGTAACTAAATTTATATTCTGTTGAGAACTTTTGGTATATTGCTGAATTTAACATTAACATTTATTTACAATAAGTGGCTGCTCGTGAATTATTTATGCCAAATATGCCTAGATGCCAGTTGGTCAAAAAAAACTAGCTTTGTATGTTCTAAAATAGAAATCAGTTGAGCTAATCTACACATTTTTAAGAGGAAAAACTTGATTTATAGCACAAAATCTGAAAATATTGTTCATTAAGAATGTTTATTTCACATCCTAGATTGCAACAAATAATAGCTCAAACATAAACCTTCGGAGATGCTCCCACACCCTGTAAAGTGCCTTGCACTGCTGTTTCTCGAGCAGGAAGAAGCTAATCGTGGTGAAAAATGGTATGTAGAAAACATCCGCCTCCTCTTGCTTCTGGACCCTTATAACATTCTTCAAAAGTCTCTGTGACTCGGGAGCAATCAAATCTGCCCACAGCCAGTAATCAATAGAATGCTGCATATGCAAGGAAAGAAGAGGGATTATACTCACAGAACATGCACAAGTACCATCCAAATTTTAAAAATACATTGCAACAAATTAACCACCAAGATGCCAATGATTTGTGGGGTTGAGCAATTTTTTATAACAACAATAAGATAAAACTTCCTACACACCCTAGCAAGGATTTATCCTCATTGCAACTGCCCTAAATCACTCGTAGATCCCCTGGAACTTCATCTATGAATGCAAAATTGGTAGTCTATAATTGATTAAAAGAACTCAAGAGCTAATGCAGCCATCAATTTGTAAAATAGGCAGGTTCAATAACAATTCAATCTGATTTGATGAGTGAGAAACAGAGAATATTATCAATTTCTAAACGGTTGTTTAACAAACGAAACTTCTCATCCCAAATATCAAATTCAGCAATTTTTGTGCTTTTCTACAGAATTAAACTATTTTTCTTTCAAATTAGATCCCAATAAACCACCTGTTCGATGAGGCGATGCACGGGGCTCCCATTGGACGTCAAATTGGTGGTCTCCTTATATGAATCCCTAAAGAGCCGCAGCAGATCGTAGGTGAACTTGGGGGGCATCTCGTACACATAAACCCGGAGCACCGACGACGCCGAGCACGGATCGGATGGATCGCCGTAGAGCCTCTCCGTCTCCTTCGCCCAGATCGCGTCGTCGAGCGCCCCCACGGCGGAATCCCCGCCGTCCGCCGCGTCCGCCGCGGCCGGGGCCGCGGTGACGAGGAACTTGTCGAGGGAGGCGAGGAAGGAGTATTCAGGAGGGTTAGAGCTAGGGTTAGAGTTACGCCGAGAGAGGGAAATGGGGGGGCCGGGGTCGGAGGCGCAGCGGGAGAATGAGGAGGAGAGGAAGAAGAGGGAGGCGAGGGCGAGAAGGGAGAGGGAGGCGATGAGGAAGGTGGAGGAGGAGGGGAAAGAGGCGGCGGATCTAGGGTTTCCGAATGGGAAGTGTTTCCCCGCCATGGATGGGGAGAGAGAGAGAGAGAGAGAGAGAGAGAGAGAGAGGGAGAGAGAGTCGAGAAAAAAGAAGGGCTCCAATGAAGAACTGCGTATGCTTTTGTAGGATGATTAAATTACAAATATGTCCTTGATGTTTAATCAGACCTTGACAACGGTCCTCCTATATTTTCAGCAACGACAGTCAGGGGCATTTTGGTAAAAATGTATTTGAACGCCATCAAACCGTAGGCAAATTTGAATGGCTCCAGCAGTTAACGATTAGGGTCGTTTTGTTCAATGTAAATTGTGGAAAATAATTTTTTTGTATAAAAAATTTTATATTTATAGTATTTGGTTTGAAAAAAAAATTTCATCAATATTTATTTGGTTAAAAGAAAAAATATATTTATTTATTTTATTCGATGGAAAAAAAAATTAATGAAAAAATTTTACGCAGTATGAGTTTTCGTTTTCCGTTGAAAAACAGTGAAAAACGAAAACTTTAATTTTTTTAAAATTTGTAAAAAAAATTTACAAAAAAAATATATATATGTCGAACCAAATAAGCAAAAAAGTATTTTTCATACTAAAAATAATTTTTCAATACATTTTGCACGGAGCCGAACGCCCTCATAGCCATTAATGAATCTGCATTTCCATCGGCTAAGAAATGGGAATTGATATTTAGGAGCTAAATTTGATATTGTGAAAACAGATATATTGTGTTTAGTCATAATTTAGACTTTTTAAGTTTGACAATATCAAAATTAGCTCAGACAATATCAAAACTAGCTCAGAAAATATTAATTTTCCTAATAAAATGGCCAAAACAACTAAATTGAAGTAGTTTACTGTTTGATTCCAAAATTTTAGTTTAATTGATGAGGCTTAGTTTGAACATCCTGATTTCGAATGGAGAACTTGGTCTGTCCAACAAAGTGTGAGCATACGAAAAGTCTGAACTCGCAACTTCATCAGACATCATTGGTAGAAACATACAATCTAAACTCGCAACTTACCGGACACCACAAGTAGAAACATAAGGTCTGAACTCCTGAACTCTGAACTGGCAACTTCACCGAACACCACCGGTAGAAACATATGGTCTGAACTCGCAACTTCACCGAATACCAGTGATAGAAACGAAGTCGAAAGAGCCCACGTGGTGAATGTTTGCGACTTCACCGCACTCCAACGCAAGTCTATTTCAAAATGATTTACACCTTCAAGGGGGGCACCATTACCATACAACTTTACCTAGAATTTCCAGTATAACAATCTCTACTTCTAAAATGGCATAATCTAAGCTCTTCCATAGAAAAAGCAAGCTCTAATCTCATGGTAACAATCGATGAAATTTCGCAATCATATGCATGGCAACGGAAACAACATTCAGGAGTAGCCACAGTAGTACCAACCACACATTAAATTGCAATGCAGTGACCAACAGTAATAGCAAATAACAGTTGCAGCCTTATTATGAATAGCGTTAATCATTCGTCTAACTCAGCGACTTCAGGTTTCGAAGTATTCTGCATAATTAAAACTTTCAGAAAACAACAATAAGAGAAGAAAATTCATCACTCCAAAACAAGAACAACATGTACAACCTAAGGAGTTGATAATTAGCAACAGTCAGGAGAACAAGTGATCAAAGCAAAGCAAACCAAACCAAACCAACATTTTCTTTATGAATATCCGACAGGAGTACAAAGGGCTCTCAGAGGACGAAATGTTCCATAGGAGAGAAGAAGTTTCGGATCTTCTGCAACATCATAATAGAGCATTCTTCTGCCGATTTATTAGACAGTAATAACAAACACTAATTTGCAACTCTACGCCTAACAAGACCCTAAAGAAACATCAAAATAGTTCGCTGACACCTAACAGGGGCAGAGTGACCAACAATACAAACAAGGACGAATCTCGTCCACAACCATCTGGCAAAAAAGAGAAACAGAGGAATTCTCTTTATCGGCCAAATAAGAAATAAATCTCGAACAAGTAAAAGTGGATAATACTTTCTCAAGGCATGGTTTTGTTCTCATCACCCAAATCTTCGTCAGGAAGCATGGCCATAGCATCGTCCAGAGGGGATTGCTCATTTGTGCCTTGAGAGCTCTCTGTACGGCGCCAAAATGAGCCAAGTAATGCATCTGGCCTTAAAGTTCCTGGGTGAGATAATGTATCTTGCTCACCCATTTTTAAGTCTGGAAAATGTAGATCAGCAGGCAGTGTAGTTTCAAAACCTGCAGTTAAAAAAAATAAAATAAAATAAAAATGGCTTTTAATATCAGCCCCGAAGGAAAGGCCCGTTTGGCCTTGATGGAGCTTCTGCAGAAACTCGGCTTGCGTAAAGCTACTCAATAAGCAGTAGAAGCAGAAACTAAAGTTGTAAGTGGGAACTTCTGGTTTTGGAGGGGACCCAGAACCTCATTTCTATTTCCCATCACATCAAACGCCGCACGTTTGCTCGCCCTTGTTACTTCTTTTCAGAATAGAAAAGCTGTTTCATGAGTGGAGGAGGCAAGTTGATGCATTAGAGATGCTTACCAGAAGGCACCTCAGTGGGTGGAAATTCATTGAGTGAACCGCCACTAATTTGAGGTGTAGATACATTGAAGACAGAAGCAGCAGAAAAACCCAATGGGGAAATCGGGTCATTATATTCTGCCAAATTCTCCAGGTAATTATTAAGCTCCGAACAAGCAAACATATCACCGGGTGAGGCAACAGAAGAAGTTGGTGAAGTCTTGAAAGATTCTAGTTGATTCTTCGTGCTGACCTTTCCTAGTGATTGATGAACAAGCGCGTCTAACAGGCCGTCATGCTGAGATGATACATATTCGGATTTCACCGATTCACTTGCTGCAGGGTACTGAAAATAGGAATCGGTTGGCTCACATGGTGTGGGAGGAGCTGTGGGGTTTTCCAAACAGCTAAAGGTATCGGTTTCTGTATCTTGGAGTGAAGGGAGCTCCGGCTTCATGGGACTGGTGATGTGCCCAGAAGCAGGGAGGTTGCCATTTAAATGGGATTGGCTGCCCAAAAAAGCACTATCTCGGTAGTCAAGCCTGTAGCGGCTCGGTTCAGTATAATAAGGGTTACTGACACCAAATGTCTGCTGGATTTTCCCAGGCTCATTTAACAATTCCTTAAATGAGGGAAACCCAGAGGACATTCCACTGCTATATCCCGGGAAAAAGCTGCCTGACTCTGTCGGTTGATTCACAGTATTCATTGAATTCGTAAAGATATATCTTTGTGGATCATAGGCCTGATCAAGCATGGAATTGAAGTAGTTATTGGGAAGAGATGGTACATATGGTAAAGTCACTTGATTATGATGGAGGTTATCAAATGTGATATCGCTGATGTTGAATGTGTTTCCTTGCAAGAGCTCATGGGGCTGCTTGTCACCACAATTGAATTCACTTTGCTGATTTTCCTTTGATCGTGCACACACATTAGGAGGGTAAAGGGGTAAACCAGCACGTTGTTGCCTCTTTATTCTAGTGTTCCAGTAATTCTTTATCTCATTATCGGTGCGCCCTGTTAGCTGCAGAGAAAAATATTTGAGTCAAATCACCAAATACTGAAAGAACTTTGAGGAAACTATGAGGAATTTAAAAGGAACTGTCAAAGAACTATGAGTGTCAAAACAAAATGAAAATTTCGAGGATGGTGCAAAGATTGCCATTCCTCACCAAAATCAACCACACTCTAGAGTGTGTGTGTGTGTGTGTGTGTGTGTGTGTGTGTGTGTGAGAGAGAGAGAGAGAGAGAGAGAGAGAGAGAGAAGTGTGCTGTACACATGCCGGATATCTTATGGACCTCAAACTAACAAACTAGTTTGAAAAAAACTGCTCTCAATTAAAAAAGTTTATATGCCTCCAGTAAATACAATGAGACTTCATATATGATAAATTTAGTCAATCCCTATTTGCTGATTGTAATCAACCTATAAAGACAGCATCATTTTCAAAGATGAGGTTGGGTGCTTTCAAAGAACAGATATGGCGGGGGAGAGATAGAATAGGGCACGCTCAGTTCAAAATAGGAATCGAAATTGGAAGAGGAATGGGAACAATTTTTTTGGTTCAAAAACAACACTTTGTTTGGTTCATAAGAGGAATCGGAATCGGAATCGGAACTATGTTCAAATTAACATTTTCAGTAAATTTAAACTTGTTATTCAAATTTGTAATCAAAATTTAAATCCAAATTTGAACTACAATTTGAACTTAAAATTTGAATATACAATTCAAGTTCAAGGTCAAAGTCAAAATTTAAATTTTAGAACTATTAAATTAAAATTTAAGAAATTAAAAATTGAATTTTAAATTCATATTTGACATTCAAATTTGAAATTATGATTTGATCTAATGAATTTTATATTTAGACTTATAATTGAATTCAAATAGTTACTAGTGGGAAAAAATTTTCTTTTCCCAATCACTTCGGAATCAAAGTTGACTCCCACCTCTATGGTGGGAGTCACTTTTGAGGGATTCGAATCCCTCCAGAATGGAATCAGAATGCTAATCTCTCAATCCAAATACTAACAATGAGAATGACTTATTCTGATTCCCATTTCAAGTCTCAAATACTTCAAACGAAACATGCCCATACCGTCAATTGCATAAAAGAGGATATTGCCCTCTTCAAAAGGAAAGGAAATAAAGAACTAGTGACGACTAATAGAACAGTGGAAAGGATCCTTGCCGGTTGTAGTAGTATGCAGCGGATATAATTAAACAAGGGCAAGTTCATCAAGAGCAATAAGAAGTATTCGATAATGTATGTGTGTACACACACATATTATATAGCCTTTTGCACAATCAGGCTTAGGTTTAACTGGCATCCGATCAACTTTTGTTGAGATATGAACACAGCCAAGAATCCAACTGGGCAGCAAATTTTAAGTCTAGGCTAGAGCATCATACAACAGTGGGGACCAAAAGCAAAGTTTGATAGCCCTTAAGCAATCTCAAATAGTTCCTAACCTTAGGTAGGCTCAAGTATATTGTGGATGATAAAAAACTAAACAGTTTGGCAAAAGCATCTTACTTCTTGAGAACCAATAGATGCTTTTGCCAAAACAAGGCATAGTACTAGAAGAAAATAGGGCAAATGGCATCTTATTGTTCTCCTCTGGAAACACACGGTTACCAATTCTATTCTTCTAGTTATCCACCCAAATTTCACTTAAACATTTCTACAAGAGCTTTAACATGTAAGGATCATATTGAATGCAACAATTTACTCTGCACGGAAATAAAAACAAAGGTAACACAAGATAACATGTTAGATCATATCAGATCAGTTATGAAACAGGCACCAAACATAGCACACTACTTAAAAGGTGTACATACAACGATGAATTATTAGAGCCGAATGCATAGAGTGCTTACCTGAGTAGCCATCCGCGCCCATTTATTTCCGATCTGAGCATGTAGTTCAGCAACCAGCTGTTCCTCTTCAGGTGAAAAGGGGCATTTCTTTAAGTTAGGCCTCAGGTGGTTTGCCCATCTAAGACGGCAGCTTTTACCATTTCGAGCCAGTCCCGTGGTCTTCTGCACGTTGTTCCAGTTTCCCTCGCCGAACTTCTCAACATACTCGCTCAAAATAGAATCCTCGTCCGCCGTCCAGGGTCCCTTCTTTAAAACCACGACACCATCTGCCGATGAGCCGCCGCTGCTATCTTCATTGGCTGATGGCGAACCAATCTGATCATTTGGCGCCATTTCGTTATCACTTTCTTCTCTCGCACGCTTCATTTTTCACAGTTCAATTTCACCATCAAGATTTGCCAGCCCTCAAGAATCCAGTTTCCATTCCAAAGGAATCTACAGCAAGAATAAACAAAACAGAGAAAATAAAGAGTCAAATTCCAATTAAATTGTACTTGACTATGGCAATCTAATCACAGCGGAGAAAGCTAAACTCACACCTCAAGAAGGCCACAAACAATCACACGCAATCGACGCAACGGTTAGGCAACTGAAGATTGATCTCATACTCAACTAAAAATTCTGAAGCTATTAGATAACTCATTTCCCGTGAAAAATAAAACCTTTACACCGCCACATTATTGTGATTAATTTCCACCATGATAACTTGGGAATCAAGAGAAGTTACTGCGACTAATCAAACGCAAAGTACCCAGATACCATTTCAAAAAGAGAGTTCAAGAAACACCTGGTCCTCTACAACCACATAGCAACAAAGGCACATACGGAACTGGAAACGACTCCCACTAAACTCCAAAATCAAATATTGCAATAAAATAGTAAGAGATCTAAGGCCCAATATTAAATGAACTAAAGAAGCTCACACTTTTCCTAATAACATCAAATGATGAAGAACCCAAAAATAGAAATCTCTAGAATTCTCACTGATTTGAAGCCCAACAGAGATAATGATCAACAAGACCTTATTCAAATCCGATCTTCGAGTTCGTAAGCGATCCAGCGAAAGCTATCAAGTCTCCGATCGATTCAAGATAACAAGCATCCGAGATCAACCCTAGACGATCAATCCGATCCCCTTCGATTCCCCCTCCCCAAAACTATCCAAATTTAGATCATCCGGAGCAAGAGATGCACGTGGGCGAGATGAGGGGGGAGGGGGGACGCGCTGCGAAACCCTAATTCGCCGAGGATCCTACGAAAGCGCGAGGAGAGAGAGATAGAGAGAGAGAGAGAGAGAGAGAGCTCTTTACCGGAGCGAAGCTCGGGGGATGAAGTGGAGAGAGAGAGAGAGAGAAAGAGAGAAAGAGAGAGAGAGCACAGAAATAAAAAGAGTGCGGGATTGGCGCTCTCTCTCTCTCTCTCTCTCTCTCTCTCTCCTCGCTTTCACTCTCTCTCTCTCTCTCTCTCTCTCTCTCCTTTGGGGGGGATTTCAGTGTAACGGTGACATGTAACTGTAGGGCCCACTAGAAAATGTGTGGGACCCACTTGCCAGTGACACAGATTTGTGTGACATTAAAGCGTGACACGTGACCACCAATTTGACTCGCTCCACACTCGCCGAGCCCTTTTTTTTTTTTGCAAATTACGCGGCAAATACCACGAAGTTTGTAATGAAATCATTGGTTAATTAAGTAAAAAAAAAAAAAAAAAAAAAAACTTGGTTTATTAGTTTTTTAGGATTTTTCAGAGTATTTGTACAGTTTTTTTTCCAATAAAATTTGATAAAGAATTCGCATAAGTGACCCTCAATTATTAATGCTCATCGAATGAAATAGATGTTAAAAATATTTAAAAAGAATTTGAGAAACTTCAAAATGCACAATAAAGTTTAAAAAGGCAAACATATACTAAGGTCTAAGGGGTATTAAAATAACATATGCCTCCCTATTGTTTCTTGCTATAGGAGTATAAGCATTTTCTTTTGGTTAAATTACAGAAAAATTTATTATAAATATCTATTTTTTCTACTTTTGAATTTTTAAAAATCTATCTTTTATTTTCTCAACATTTCAAGTTGTTACATTTAACCCCCCTCCGGTAGAGTTCTATCATTATTCCGTTAATTTCTTATAATTTATACTGAAAATATCCTTCAAAATTATAAAAAAATTATTTTTAAAAATTATTTTTTATAGAAAAAATAAGAATAATTTGGTCATTTTGCGCTCTCTATTAACGCCATACCACTCTGAAAATATATTTGAAATTTTAAGGATGCAAAATGTAAGTTTTTAAAAGTGAGGAAGGAAAAATAAAAAACGAGTATTTATCAGAGGATTTTCTGTAATTTAGTTTTTTTTTAATTATAGTCAATAACAATGGCCTTATCTCTTGATTTAAATTTTTATCTCATTCCAAAAATAGTAGCTCATATCCAATATTAGCAACAAGTTAATCAACTTAATTTCAAATAGATAGTAGTGAAATTAACTCTTTAGTTGGAGCCAATCCCTTTAATGGCCAATGTATTAATAGCTTGGAAAAGAAGGAAAATTAACTTATCTCTAGATATAGTCGTTTTGAGAACTGGGTTAGAATAACATTAAATATAACCAAAGTATTAGTGAATTTTTTTTATTTTTCATAACAGTCATCTGAATTAACGATCAACTCCATTTAACTATAATACTTAACTTTTTTACGACAATAAAGAAAACACTTGTTAAAATAGACAAATTTGAAACCATTTGACCTATAGATAAATGATGTCGAGAAATCTAAAATTTGATTATTAGAAAAGCTTAAATGTTTTAAATTTATTCAATGGCGTAATTGAAATGTCTCATCATCAAAAATAAAATAATATCTTTATTTTGTTAATATTTTAAATATTTCCTTTAATTTATATATTCCCCTTTCTTTTTTGCGCTTTCAAGCATGTTTTATTTTATTTTATTTTTTTATTTTGAGTTGGCCATTGTTAAGAACTCTCAATTCCGTGTGTTAATTTTTGGAGAACACCATTTTTGTCCTCATTGCTTGAATTATTTCAAGAGATAGTGATACTTAAACATCATCTTTTCCAAAAATAAATGACCATATTATTTTATTTAATTTTGAACTGTTTTTTCTCTTGTTTTTCATGTTGCAATAATTTAACTCTTTGATTTATGCTCCCCATTGATATCTCCGGCATAAATAGATAATAAAAAAAAGTATTGATGTTGTTCCACTCCACAACAAATGATTGCAACTCAAAATTATTAAATAAAATCAAAATTACAAAACCGAAAGAAAATGATGGATTGTTTTTATCAAAAATTTCATAAATATATAAATAAATATTAAATTAATTATTGGAATATTTTTTAATCTACGTGTATAAGTTTTTTTTTCCAAAATCACCCCCCTCCCCCCCTAAGAGTGACACTCTTCGGAGTTTGGGGGGCACGGAATGTCACCGAAGAGTGACACTCTTCGGGGGGGCGCGGAGTGTCACTCTTCGGAGTGTCACCGAAGAGTGACACTCCCCCCCCCCCGTAAGAGTCTCACTCCCTAAGAGTGACACTCGCGAAGAGTGACACTCTTTGGTTACACTCCCTGAAGAGTGTCACTCTTCGAAGAGTGTCACTCCCTGACACTCCCCCGAAGAGTGTCACTCTTCGGGAAGAGTGAACCCCGAAGAGTGACACTCTTCGGAGTGTCTCCGCCCACTCCCGCCGCCGCCGCAGCGGCCGCCGCCGTCACACCCGGTGTCTCCCTCTCTCTTTTCTCTCTCTCTCTCTCTCTCTCTCTCTCTCTCTCTCCTTACTTCGAAGATCCCAATCCCTCTTGCTCCTTACTTCGATGGAGCCCGTTGTTTCCCGCCGCCGCCGCCGCTGCCGCCGCAGCCGCCGCAGCCGGTCTCTCTCTCTCTCGTTCTCCTTCTCTCGCTCTCGTTCTCCTTCTCTCGCTCTCTCTCTCTCTAGCTCTCTTTCCCTCTCTAGCTCTGTCTCAAGTTCCCCCCCGCAGCCGCCGCCGCAGCCGCCGCAGCCGCAGCCGCAGCCGGTCTCTCTCTCTCTCGTTCTCCTTCTCTCGCTCTCTCTCTCCCTCTCTAGCTCTCTCTCCCTCTCTAGCTCTGTCTCGAGCCCCCCCCCCTAACATAAGTTTCTCCTGTGCCACTTACCTAGTGGCACAGGACTGTGCCACTAGGTAAGTGGCACAGGTTATGTTTAGAGACCTGTGCCACTAGGTAAGTGGCACAGGTTATGATGACATGAGTGGTTTGGGGTTTACCAATTCAGGATTACCAATTCAGGATTCAGGCACAGCTTTATATTCGTTATCTTCGTTTCCTGTGCCACTTGGTAAATGGCACAGATTTGTGCCATTTGTCAAGTGGCACAAATCTGCGCCACTTGTTTAGTGGCACAGATTACGTTATGTTTGTTGCGCGCCGCCACTCTGGTGATACTTGTGCCACTAAGCAAGTGGCACAAATCTGTGCCACTTGCTTAGTGGCATATATTTGAACAGCATGGACAATTCTTGGGATTGTTGACGGGCGCACTGCATATCTGACACCGCAGAAAATGCTGCACCGTACTCTTCTGTTTCGGTAATAAACGTTTATTTAACCTGCGCCCCGATACAGCACCACACGTTTTTTTTAAATAGTCCCCNATTCGACCCAAAGTTCATAAGTTTAAGTTTAGTTCAATTACATTTGAGTTGTATTTGAATCAAATTGCTTAATTTGATAATGAAATGATTTATTTTTTATTAATCAAACGACCCATGTAATTTGTTAGAACTTAGAAGAATTTTTTTTTTTTTTTGTTATAGTTGGTTAGATTAAAATGCATACAGATAACTGATGGATGATAACGTGTTTAAAAAAATAATTTGAAGTAAAAAGAAGTTATTTTCAAATTTTTATTTTTTACTGCCAAATATATAGGCCAATTTGCATAAAAAATCCACTTATTTTGGGCTTTTGCAAAACCGGGCCACCTTTTTCGTTTTTGCAAATTCGGTCCACTTTTTCAGCAAACTGACCAAAATACCCTTATTACTTTTTCTCTTTCCTCTTTCTCTCTCCTCTTCGTTCTCTCGTTCTTTTTTTTTTTTTTTCGCCGAAAAAAAAAAGCGAAGCCGCCGCTGCTGCCGCCGCGCCTTCTCCTCCATGGCCCGCACGACCTCCGCCATGGACGGCCTCAAGCTCGGGCTCCCCGCGACGCACGCCGCCGCCAGCTTCACCATCTCCGCGGCCTCCTCCGCGTCGTACTCCGCGCCCAAGCGCGGGTCCACCAAACCCCCAATCCCGCCGCCGCCGGCGCTCCGCAGCAGCTTCGGGCCGATCGCGGCCGTCAGAGCCACTCCAGCGGAGAACGCCTCGGCGCCGTCGCCGTCCCCGCGGCTAAGCTCTGCCGCGCCCTCGTCCGCCCCGCCGCCGCCGCCCCCGCCGCGCTCGAGATCCGCCGGGAACAGCGGCAGAGCTCCGTGGCGAACGAGGCCACGGCGGGCCGCAGCGGGGCGGACGAGGGCGCGGCGTCGGCGTGGGTGGACGGAATCATCCGCGACCTCCTGAGCAGCGCGACGCCCGCGGTGTCGATCCCGCAGCCCGGCGGATCTCGAGCGCGGCGGCGGCTACGGGGGGGCGGCCGCGGCGAACGAGGGCGCGGCAGGCCGCGGCGGGGCTGACGAGGGCGCGGCGTCGGCGGAGGCAGCAGCGGCGGCGAAGCTTTGCCGCGGCGACGGCGCCCCCGAGCCGAGCTCTGCCGCGGTGTAATGGTGTAATTGCACCATTAATGGTGTAATTACACCATTTTAATGGTGCAATTACACCATTACACCGGTGTAATGGTGTAATTACACCATTAATGGTGCAATGGTTACACCATTACACCATTAATGGTGTAATTTCACCATTAATGGTGTAATGGCGCCGCCGCCGCCCTCATCCTCTTCCAGCAGTAGCACCATTACACCATTAATGGTGAAATTACACCATTACACCATTAATGGTGTAATGGTGTAATTTCACCATTAACGGTGCACGCGGCCCGCGGGTGGAGCTCCGCCGGGCACAGCACGAGGAGGGGGATGACGACGACGGCGGCGGCATGGTCCGCTGCTACTGCTGGAAGAGGATGAGGGCGGCGGCGGCGGCGGCGGCGGCAGCGTCGTTGGAGGAGCGAGGGGAGGGGGGAGGCGAGGCCGCGGAGACGGAGGCGAGGGAGGGTTGACGGCGTGGAGCTCGTCGGGCTTGTGGCGACGAGAAGCAACGCGGCGGGCGCAGCCGTCTCGTCTTGCAGAGGCGGGTGCGGTACTCGCCCGGTGGAGCCAGGATCGAACAGCCGGTCATGAGGAGGGAGAAGAAGAAGAAGAAGAAGAAGAAGAAGAGAAAAAAAAAAAAAGTGCTCCAACAGTAGGAAGAAGAAGAAGAAAAAAAAAAAGAAAAAAAATTGCTTCGCTGCCGGAAAAAAAAAAGAAACGAGAGAAGCGAAGAGGAGAGAGAAAGAGGAAAGAGAAAAAATAATAAGGGTATTTGGTCAGTTTGCTGAAAAAGCGGACCGAATCTGCAACAAACGAAAAAGGTGGCCCGATTTGCAAAAGCCCAAAATAAGTGGATTTTTTATGCAAATTGGCCAAATATATATATATATTAGATTAGTGACATAATTGCATCCATTCTTACACTGTTTTAATGTAATTAATTTTTTTTGAAAAAAAAAAAAACAAATGAGGCCTTAACTTTTAATTTTCTGAAATTAAGAATTTTTAACCAAAGTAATTAAAGATTCTCACAAATTGATCAATATTTCATCAAATTTAATAATTAAAAATATTTTATTGCAAATTATAATCGAATAAATTAACTATTAATAGTTGAATGAATGATGAAAAGTTTATTAAAAAAGGGAAATTAAAGCCTCGTTCTGCATCGTTGCTGGATTTTTATTTTTAAAATAATAATTCTATATAGCTTGATGTTTGGAAAATAAAATAAATTTTTTGTTATAGTTGGTTAGCTCATAATACATCCAGTTAATTAATAAATAACAACTTATTTAAAAAATTTGAAAACAAAAAATTATTAGTAAAATTAAATTGCTAAGTAAATATATGGATGAAAAAATTACGAATAATTCAGCATTTATTTCTTCATTTTTTGATGTACGAAACTATATTTAAAAGAAAAATACAATATCCAAAGAGGCCTAACGGAGGGCCAATAAACAATATTTAAAATTTGTTGGGTCTTATTTGGGAATGTGTTAGAAGCTTTGTTTATTAATTCACGAATTATTAAAAATCAGAATTAACTGGTCTGTTTACGAATTTTTTCTAAAGAAAAAGAATTATTCGCGAAGTTTTGGGCTAGCCGAATAATTCGCAAATTATTAAAAATTTAAATAAAAAATTTATAATTTTTATATTTAAATATGATTTATCTTATATTTTATATTTTATACTGAATTTATTTTTTAAGCCGAATTTTTCAACAAATTTAAAAATTAGAAAATACCCGTAATTTTTGCCCAATCCGAATTAATTAGAAGAGGGAATTTCCATACATTTTAACCATAAAAATATTTAAAATATATTATATATACTTTATTTTTCAAAAAAAAAAAACTAGACATCTTGTGGGACCCACCCACAAGAGAAGGTGTGATCCCATTGGCTTATTGATTGGCTCTAAGGTGGGGCCCACGTATTACTTGGGATTGGTTTGCGTCACCGAGCCCTCTTTTATGAGTCGACCGGACCATACACCCGGTCCACGTTTTTGTGCATGTTCCAAAACCTGCATCAATTTTTCCTGGACCCACCAATTCAATTTGCAATTTGATGACCTCACCATGAACTTTACCTTGCCCCAACTTGGAGATTCAAATCAACAAAACCCTAATGAATTTAATTTCACTTTGAATAACTTTACACGGTATAAGCAGTAGTTACTAGGTCAGTCTAGAGGGTGTTTGGATGCAGAGAAGTCACGGACGAATTCAAAAGCTCCGTCGGAGTTTGTTCGAGTGCTTGTTTAGAATATTGTGCGAGATTGTTGAAGATTCATCTTGTAGTCGATGGAAATTTGATTGACTATAAGAGATGGGTTCATATGTGGCATTCGAACGGGACGAAACTGAAATCCCTATTTCCACCACCTTCGTGGGTTGAAGATATGGAACATCACATACACCCAAGATGTTTGGTGTTCGACCATATATATGTGCCTGATACGTATGGATTGGTTATTGAGTACTGGAGGTTGCGTTGGGTCCAAGCCGTAAGGTATCTTTTTAGCGGAGATGGATATGGATCAAAAAGATCAAATCAAACTAAAATTCAACATCTTTTTAGCGGCAAATTATATTTAGATCTTGAGAGATGCTATGCACTACCAATTTGGTGTGAGTAAAATGGGATGAATTGGAAGAATCTCTTATCACCAATCTAATCTTTTGGTACCAGTTCCCTCTAAAATAGAAACTTTACTGCAACATTAAATAATGTGGGGAAAAGGAATAGCATGTTTTGATACTTCATACTCTTGGCTCCTCCCAAACTTCCACATTTGGACTAAAAATCATACAAGAATTTGGTAAATTGAATAAATGTAACGCAGAATCCAATGAATGATTAAGCCCACAGAAGAAAAAAAGAAGCAAACAAAAATTGTGCCTTCAAAGCTAAATTGTTCTAGGAAATAAGTTTAGTTCAATCAGAATTATCGCTTTTTACATTTTTTTTCCCTTTCTTTTTATAGTTCTCCTTTTCTCTTTGCTCGGTGTCATCACAGCATGGTTTGATTAAGATAACAAAATTAGAATTAGAATTGAATATATTAACTATTTTTTCTTTTATTGATGCAGTGTTAATGACAGATAAAGCAGAGCTGCAGTAATTACTATCACCACTATATTTTTGTTTATAAAATTAACTGTCTTTAAATTGATCACATAAATCACTATATATAACACATGAATATAGTTTAGAAAAGAGGGAGAAAAATATTTGTTTCGCCAACTTTTAGGTACCTACGTCACTTACTCTCTTTTGGCCTCAACCCCTCTCCTTCAATCATGTGAAAGGGGTGAGAAAAAATACAAAATGTAACTTAAGTGATGATGCCTCCTACTACATTAAAGTTTTTTGTAGTCGATCCTATCTTTAAATGCATGGTTTGCAATTGTGAAAAATAGATGCCTTTTTTTTATCCTATCAATAAGGATAAGGAATATTATAGCCTGAATCTGGTGTATAAATACACTTCATGCATGTTTTCTGATATTTAACAAATAACGTCTTAAAATTCATTTCGACAAAAATGATTCACGGTATTTAAAGAGCCTATACATTAAAAATAAAGTGTCAATTGGTTGATTTGTAAGAAATTGGTACCACGAACTTGTAAAGTTTTATATATAAACTTTTTTTTTAATGTCACGAAACACATTTACTGAATTAAATTATAATTTTGGTATAAGTTTGAGAGACCTTTTAATAGACCCAAAATAGAGACATAAATTAAACAATAGAAAAATAAATGAGACGTTAAGTTAATGGGATTCGAACTCAGAATCTACTATTTGAATATTATATTAAAGTTTTCGAAATATTCAAGTTACTAGAGAAAAATATTTTTATATATATTGTACAATATATTTTACTTTTTTAAAAATGTTCAAGCAATAGTTTCTCCCATGGAGAGATGGAGAGAGAGGCAAAAGGGTAAAACACATAGAAATGGCTTTAAATGCATGCTTTGTTCCTCCATGGATAGGATATAGAGAGAGAGAGAGAGAGAGAAAGGAAATGGGCACTAAAGCACATATATATATATATATATAGAGACAACAAAAATGGCTTTAAATGCATGTGTTGCGATCTCCATACGTTTCCACTTACTATTCACCATTGTAGTGTGGGAACTTGTCCCTACTTGCCTCAACTTGCAAGGCATGGCGCAAGCAATCTCATATCCTAAGAAAACCCATATGCGGCTTTTGGGAAAAGCCACATCTTTTTCATACAAAAGGCCAAGAAGAATAAATGCAAAATGAGGAAGAAATAGGTGCCCCTCCCTTCTTTGGGTGATGTTCGTAGCTGAGATGATATTTCATTTATTATTATTTACTGGCTAAATTGGATTTGCGGCTTCGAGAAAGTCGTAAGCGTCAGTATTTGCTTTTACACTAAAGTCGCGAGATTATCCGAACTGCCACTCACATTGTATGAAAATGGATCATTTGACTCTCTTAAATTGGCCCTTCGACTTTAGAAAGGTGGAGATGAAATTAAGTTCATAAAACTCACAAGTTTTTTATTCTACGACTTTATACTTTACGGTCATAATTGCTATATTATTTGTGTTTGGATGTGCGGTCAACCGTAGAGGAAGCAATCTTGACCAAACCCAATCGGTCAGCCTCAACTGGCCTTGTTTCGCTCTGTTTGACCATCCGTTTTAAAATACTGGTCGATTTGGGTCAAGGTACTCAAACGTGACGGGTCGGGTTGACGAATTGGGTCGGGCTAATGGGTTGAATTGGTTTGAGTCAGGTTGACCGATCAATTTGACGAGCTTATTATGTGTTTGATTGATTAAGCTGATAGATTGGACGGGGTTGGACATAAGTAATTGATTAGATTGGTGGGGTTGAGTTGATTTCCAAGCTGACTCTTGACTTGGCTGGATCACTTCTCAATCGTTAGATCATCATCCAAATAAAATCAAATCGACTTCGAAATGACCGATGCAGGTCTTATTACAAGATATTAATCCAACATGGAGCTAATCCGATCCGATCCGATCCGATTGCCGCTCTTACCCAACCTAAAACATTGTAGAAATATTTCTTATATGATTAGAAGATTAGAGTATGATCATTTTTAGATGTAATATTATATTTCATATATTATAATAAGTCAGTTATAATTTTTTTTTATTATTCTATTATAAAATGTATAAATATTTACTATTTTTTTAATAGCGTTAAATGAGTTTCAATATCAAATAAGCCAATGTTGAACTCAGCAGTGCAACAAACCCTATTTGTTTTGTTTTTTTTTTTTTTATAAAAAAAATTGAGGTAGCAGAACATCTGTACAAAGAGTACCTAAGTGGGCTCTGCAGGGGTATACTACGGCCCATTTTGGCCCACTCGGGCCCAAATTCTTCTCATTTCTTCCTTTTTGTATTTCGACTCGACAAAAATTCGAAAGAGGGAAACGGGAAAATCCCGCCATTTCCCGCCCTCTACCCCCAGGAGCTAGGGTTTCCTCCCACTTCCCTCCCCCGCTAGGGTTCCGATCTCCGAAACCCTAGAGAGATCGATCGAGAGAGAGAGGGAGAGGGAGAGGAGATGTACGTCAAGGAGATATGCTTGGAAGGGTTCAAGTCGTACGCGACGCGCACGGTGGTGTCGGGGTTCGACCCCTTCTTCAACGCCATCACGGGGCTCAACGGCTCCGGCAAGTCCAACATCCTCGACTCCATCTGCTTCGTCCTCGGCATCACCAACCTCCAGCAGGTCCGCGCCACCAACCTCCAGGAGCTCGTCTACAAGCAGGGCCAGGCCGGGATCACCAAGGCCACCGTCTCCATCGTCTTCGACAACTCCGACCGCAGCCGCAGCCCCCTCGGCTACGAGGATTGCCCCGAGATCACCGTCACCCGACAGGTACTAGGAGCTCAAGCTTCTTCGCTTCTTCGGATTTTGCGACATAGGTTTACTGTTGAGTTGGGTTTGTTGTTTCGGTAGATTTTGTTGTAGTTGCAGCAATTAGATGAACATTCCGGTTTTTCCTATTAAATTTCCACATTATCGCAAGGAAAAAAAAAGGTTTTTATGAGATTATGGTCACGAGAGAAGTGTTTGAGCTGAAGGTTGGTAATATGAGCTAAGGTAAATACGAGCTCGGGATCAGTCTCTTTGGATTTTGCCATGTACTGTCGCTGTTGAGTTGGATTTACTGTTTCAGTAGATTCTGCTGTAGCTGCAGCAATTCGATGAAATTCTGGTTTTTCTGTTAAATTTTTACGTTATTGAAAGGGAAAAAAGAGATCTTTTTACAAGATTACGGTCACTAGATAACTGTTTCGGCGGAAAGTTGGTAAAATTTTTGGAATCTTTACTTGAGAAGCAGAAGTGAGGAGAGTATTATAGAAAGCTGCTATCGCTAAAGTAGAGGCCCGAATGCTAAAGCTTCTAGCTGTTGTAGAATGTGGCTATGAGCTTCTGGGCCCCAAGGTCCCCAACTTCTGGAGCTTCTGCTGTAGCTATAATGGCTGCGAACCCTTGCCTAATTAAAGGCTGTTATTGAAACTTGTCATTACTAAACATGGTTGTGAAAAGTTGACACTCACATTTATATTTTAGATTACCCCTACTGTAAACAATTTTATTATGTTAGTATCTCTGGCAGTGCTACAGGGTTCATCCTCTTGCATGCATATTCTTTAGTTAATCTCTATGTGAGGTCACTATTCATACGGGCTTCTGGGGGTCCTCTCAGCATTATTGTTGTCTAGCATCAGTTTGGTGCTATATTTCCTTTGAATTGACTGATCAGTAGTGGGTTTGTTTGTACGTAGATTGTTATCGGAGGAAGGAACAAGTATCTCATCAATGGGCATGCTGCTCAGCCTTCTCGTGTTCAGACCCTTTTCCATTCTGTACAGCTTAATGTTAACAACCCACACTTCCTTATAATGCAAGGACGTATCACAAAAGTCCTGAACATGAAACCTCCTGAAATTCTATCGATGCTAGAAGAGGCGGCCGGCACAAGAATGTATGAAATGAAAAAGGAATCAGCTCTGAAGACGCTTGAGAAAAAGCAAAGCAAAGTAGATGAGATTGATAAGCTCCTCGACCAAGAAATCCTGCCTGCTCTGGAGAAGCTCAGGAAAGAACGAATGCAGTACATGCAGTGGGCCAATGGGAATGCGGAATTAGAGCGTCTGAAAAGATTCTGCATTGCTTATGAGTTTGTTCAGGCGGAGAAGGTACGCGATAGTGCGGACAATGAGGTCGGACAAGTTAAGGTGAAGATTACTGAGCTTAATGATAGTACAGAAAGGTTAAAAACTGACATACAGGAGATGGACAAGAAAATTTCCAGTTTGACTGCTGAGAAGGAAGCAAAATTGGGCGGCGAGATGAAGTCTTTGTCTGACAAAGTGGATGCTCTATCCCGATCTCTTGTCAAGGAAGCTTCTGTGATGAATAATCAAGAGGAAACTGTGAAGACAGAGAAAAAGGCTGCTGAAAAGGTGATGACTTGATTTTTTTTTTTTTTGCTTGGAAAATGTTGGGCTGCAACTATGTATCTTTTTCGTAATGATTGTATCGGGTGATTATTAATTTTTTCTTGCAGTAGTTATCTTAAGATTTGTAATTGCACATTCTTTTCACTTTTGTTTCACCATCTCTTAGACATGATATAATGCTTTGATAGATTGTGAAAAGTATTGAGGACATCAAAAGATCAATAGTGGAGAGGGATTCTGCTGTAAAAAAAGCAGAAGATGATGCATCCGATCTTAAGAATCGAGTGGAAAATCTATCTAAAAATTTGGATGAGTGTGAGAAAGAATATCAGGTAAGCTTATTCGCTGCTTTTTTTTTTTTTTTCCTTGAGAAGTGTTTTATACTTTTCTTGAAAAAAAAAAAACTCTATTCACTTGAGGAAAATTGTCCGAACAATACTATGCAGGGTGTGCTAGCTGGTAAGAGCAGCGGAAAGGAAGATAAATGCCTTGAAGATCAACTGAGGGATGCCAAAGCTGCCGTTGGTGATTCAGAATCAGAATTGAAGCAACTGAAGACAAAAATAAGCCATTCTGAGAGAGAGCTGAAAGAGAAAAAAGCGCAATTGATTTCCAAATGTGATGAAGCTGCTGCAGTTGAGAGTGAGCTGAATGTTAGAAAGAAAGATTTGGAAGAAGTTAAAGCATCCATGGAATCAATTAGATATGAAGAAGGGCAGATGGAATCATTGCAAAAGGTTTGTATATGTTTGTGAGTAGCAACGATATTATTTGGCTGTTTAGTACTTTACAAACTTCCCGTTGATGTTCATTCAACTGCTTTTCCAAAACTTGGAGTTGTTACTTAATTCCTTGGGTGCTGGGTAATTCTCCAGGAGCGCTTTGTTGAGCTAGAAGCCATTGAGAAACTGAAAGGTGAAATCCGTGTCCTTTCAGGACAGTTAGCAAATGTTCACTTCACCTACCGTGACCCTGTTAAGAATTTCGACAGATCAAAAGTCAAAGGAGTTGTGGCAAGGCTTATTAAAGTAAAAGATAGTTCCACAGCAACAGCCTTGGAGGTTTTGTTTCAGAAACTCTTCTTTGATGGTTGATTATCTTAAGCACCTATTCTGCACCATGTTTGGTTTTTGCATTTCCCTCTCCAAATATCATATGGATGTGTTTCTGCAGGTTGCTGCTGGAGGTAAGCTATATAATGTTGTTGTTGACACAGAAACTACTGGAAAACAATTGCTCCAACATGGGGATCTGCGAAGAAGAGTAACAATCATACCATTAAATAAAATCCAGACAAACATAGTACCTCAGAGGGTTCAGCAAGCAGCAGATAGACTGGTTGGATTTCACTCTGGAATAATTTTTGCATGTAGTCTCTATTTTGGATATCTCTAATATGCTAGTGTTATTGATTGATCTACAGGTTGGCAAGGGTAATGCACAATTGGCTTTAATGTTGGTTGGGTATGATGATGAAGTAAAGGTCGGTCAATCCTTGCAGTGATACACTTCCCTTTACTATTTTCTTTTTTGTGTTACATAATCACTCATCCATCATAAACACGTGTGGATCAGTTTTAGCATTATGTGGGCCCCAACTAGGAAGTAGGGAGTATTTTGTGTCATTTATATCTGTTACAGAATGTATAGTGCATGCATAACTATGTTATAAGCAGCAGTGCTTGCACTCTATATGCATCTGAATATGTGAATCCTATTTTTTGATTGTTCACATGCGCTCTTCCACATAATGCCTAGGTTTTGGATAGTTTGTATGTAATCAAATTGCCAACTATTTTTTATTTTAAACAAATATAGCTGGGCCATGAATGTCATGGGGATGATTAGCTACCTGAAATTAGATTGCATATACTCTTTACAGATTTTTGTAGTATCTTGTTTCTCTTCTAAAATGTTGCAAATAGGAGATAGATCATGAAGAATATACCCTGCCATTTAGTTCTAAAAATTTTGTTCGAGATAGTCAGCAATGACAGTTGTGTTGTTACAAATGTTGACATATTCTACTTGTGATTGTTGTGCTGCCACCTCTTCATTGCAGAATGCAATGGCTTACGTGTTTGGTTCAACATTTGTTTGCCGAAGTACTGATGCAGCTAAGGAGGTATATATAGACCCTTCTTGACTTTTTTTTTTCCTCCATAGAGTATTGCTTTATATAGCTTGTATTTTATAATGTTTAATGATGTTCTTCTTAGTCCAATTATTTTTCAGATTGTTAATTGCATGGTTCACATTGTGACATACGGAAGTTTTGGGCTCATTCTATAACAAATGCGACTCTTAATTAATATGGAACTAATCACATTCTAAGTTTTATGCACCTTAGGAGTCTGATTCGTGTCATACCCAGTCATAAATAGGATGCTTGTTTCCTAGTAGAAATGATGGTCCTTTTTACATTAAGGGCCCGTCTGGCTTACGGTTTGTAATATTCCGGTAATTCTCCATATTTTCTATTGAAAATATTCAAATCATTATCATTCAACTCAAGTTGGATAGTTGTAAAAGGTTTAGTGAAGTAATGGAATCATTGCAGATTCCTAGGTGGTAGGAATACTAGATTATCATAGATTAGGAGGAATTCTCATTATGGGAATCATTAATAGTCCTTCAAGAAAATATACTAGTTCTTAATAACTTTTCACCCAAGTGGTTTGATAAGTTAGGAACATACTTGCCATTCCTAATATAAAATATACAACATTTCTGGACTATTACAAACCTTGAACCAAACGGCTCCTAAGTGCATACTAGCAGACTTATTCCAAAGGAAAGTGGTCAAGACAAACATAACCCATATTTTCTCTAGCACTTCACATTGCATACTATTTACTAATTCTTTGACAATCATCCTGAGAATGTTTGCTGCTGTCTGAGTCATAAATGCAATCTTTGACCTGTTTGATATATAGGTTGGGCTAAATGATGTTTACTTGCAATATTAGCATAGTTGAGCTTCTTAATTGTGGTATTTTTGACTTTTTTTCTTTTGGTGGCAGGTGGCCTTCAATCGAGAAATCAGTACCCCTAGTGTGACTTTCGAAGGTGACATTTTTCAGCCTAGTGGCCTTTTAACTGGTGGCAGTCGAAGGTGATGTGGCATAGTTTTTGTTATCTTCTAAACAGTTTATAGCTTTGCATTTAATAGTTTGCACATTATCATCCTTTGGATTATCACTTCCAGTATCCTGATTTTTCTAAAACAATTGTGTTTGTAATGCCTAGTGTTATTATGTCTTTGCAATTTCTCACTGATAGATGATACTTAGTAGTGCTTAGTGCTCTTTACGAAGGGATTTCGTGTGATGCCATGCTAACTTTTCTTGGTTATTTTTGTCCCATATTGTTTGCATCTACAATGCAGAAGTGGTGGCGAATTATTAAGGCAACTTCATGCTTTAGCTGCTGCTGAATCAGAGCTGTGTGTTCATGAGAAGAGATTATCTGCAATTGATGAAAAGGTTTCTTTCACCTTACTCAAAATCTCTGATGCCTAAATTGATAATATGCTAGTTAATCCCTATCTTAGCTTTTATAATAGCCTTCTTCTTATGTAACTATATTTAATGCTAACTTTTTTTGTCTAGAATGTTGTAACATATTTGATTAAAAGAAATTAAAAGTTTGCATAAAAAAGGGTTTTATGGTAAATAAGATGACGCTATATATATAGGTCATCTAACAAAGAAACTGATCTGTTTGCAGTGCTGAGATTTATTATCTGTAGTAAAAGGTAATGTGTGATAATGAAATGTTTCTAAATGTGTGACAGTGAAATACTTTCAAGTAGAAGCGGAAAACAAGGACCTCTTCTAGAAGTGATTTTCTTGTCCAAATCAGAGATTAACAGTTTTCTTTGAACTGATTTTTTGAATCTCATATTCTCATTGTATTGCAACAATTGACGGTGAATTAGAAACTGTGTTGACTAGCTTGTGAAATGGTTTGCATTATAGGATTGACCGTTTTCATGAATACTGCTGCCCTTTGAGATACTTTCTCCATTAAATTTCTGATTATAGAGTCTTGCATATTAGCAAATGAATCTCAAGTCGGTTGTTTTTTATTACTAATTTTACTTGTTTGAAAACTATTGATCAAGGATCACATGTTGTTAATCTGGTCCTGCTTTTGAAACTTTCAGATTGCTATGCTCTTGCCTCTTCAGAAAAATTATGAGAAGTTGAAATCTCAGTTTGAGCTCAAATCATATGATCTTTCATTGTTCCAGGGCAGAGCTGAGCAAAATGAACACCACAAGGTAGTAATTTTGCTACCATGTATGTTTCGCTATTAATGTCATTTATTAAATAATTATATTTTGTTAAAGTATTGTTAAATTTGATAGAATATGTCTTTTATCAACTTTTTTCTCAAAGTAGTTAGGTGAGATAGTGGGGAAGCTAGAGCAAGAGCTTGAAGAGGCAAAACTGTTAGCGAAAGAGAAGCAAACTCGGTACAAGAATTGCATTTCCACTGTTTCAGCACTTGAGAAGGCTATCGGTGAGCACGGCAATCAACGCGAGTTTAAGCTCAAAGATCTAGATAAGAGGATCAAGTCATTGAAATCTGATTTGCAATCAGCAAGAAAGTTACTTAAGGTGATTCTTTTGTTTGCTTTCTTTAATAGCAGTCTGATTGTTTTTTCTTTTTTCCTTTTTCAAGCTTTAAAAGTGTCGCCTCTATTCTCACATAACTTATGCATCTATTTATTTGTCTTTGTGTTTTAAATCTCAACTAATTGGAATCTAAAATTTCTGAGGCACGAAATGTTGCTTGATGGTTCATTATGGTTTCCTATGTTATACCTTACTGTAGTGCTTTATACCAATTTCAGGTTTGTGAATATTACCATTAAACTCTCAATTTTTGATACTAAAACTAATCAACAGGCAATTTCTGGTAATTGATTCATATTCCTGATCACGCCTTTATATGTGATATATACAAACATAAACAGAGTGATTGCGAGGAAATTTCATATAATTGAACTTAATTATTGTACCTGAAATGCTTAGAAAACAAATCACTTTCTTCCATCTTATGCCACCAATATATATAGTAGGTAGTGTAACTGTGGTGACAAATTAGTTTTCTTCTGTTCATGTCATATTGTTGCTTGAAATTGCTGACAAATGTTTAAGCTGACAAATGTTTAAGTTGCTTTTAAATGTAAAGCATGATTGACCAATAGTTAGCTGCGAACCATTATTGTGCATCAGTGCATCATTCTATAATTCTTTTCCTGAACATCATAATTACTGAAGTCTTAAGCAAACCTGTGAAACCTAGGTTAGGCAAATGTTACTCACTAACAAGTAAACGATGCTACTAATTGCCGCATCAAAGTGAAATAGAATATGCTTCCTGAAATTTCATAACATTATGGTATATTTATCAGCATTCTCCTAGCTGATATCAAACACACTACAGCAACTTAAAAAACTTAGGTAATTCTCATTGGTTCTTGAATGATGAAGGGTCATGAAAGTGAGAGGGAAAAGCTAGTTATGGAGAAGGATGCTGTCAATGAGGAGCTTGCTATGCTGGAAAATCAATTGGCTGCTTCGGAATCTCAGATTAATGCTCTTTCTCAAGCATTGGATGAACAAAAGTGCAAGGTAAGAAAATACATGGCCGTTAGAGCATAACATTTCCCATTGATGTTGTGAATATGTCTCCAAGGCCAAAACTTGTGATTTTATGCTATTGCTGTGCAGGTTAGTTCAATAAAGCGGGAATATGATCAAGCTGAATCAGCGCTTAACTTAAGTCGTTCAAATCTGAAAGAATGTGATTCACAGTTAAGTGCCATGGCCAAAGAGCAGCAAAAACTACAACAGCAACTCAGTGATGCTAATGTTGAAAGGAAAAAGATGGAGAATGAGGTAACTATTTCTGTGGCTGAATGTACTGTTATGTGCGTAAGAACATGAAATCAGTGATTCCAACACAAATATATGATCAAACTCCTAGGTAAAACGAATGGAACTAGAACAAAAAGATTGCTCGCTAAAGGTAGATAAGCTACTCGAGAAATATGGTTGGATCGCAGCAGAGAAACAATTGTTTGGCAAAAATGGAACTGACTATGATTTCACATCTCGCGAACCTTATAAAGCAAGGGAAGAACTTGATATGTTGCAAGCCGAACAGGCAAGGTGTGTTATTTTCTAACTATTTGCGTTGTGGACAAGCTTCAGTAAGTGTAAAATTAATACTAGACTGCTTAATAATTTACTTTTATATGCAGCCTTGAGAAGAGGGTAAACAAAAAAGTTATGGCTATGTTTGAAAAAGCGGAAGATGAATACAATGACTTAATTACCAAGAAAAGCATAATTGAGGCAAGTGACTATCTGCAAATCTGCTTGGTAGTCATCCAGATATTGTTAAATAAAACTGTTTGTAATTCATTCTTTAAATCGTTTGCAGAATGATAAGTCAAAGATCAAGAAGGTGATTGAAGAGTTGGATGAAAAAAAGAAAGAAACTTTGAAACTGACCTGGACCAAAGTGAATAAGTGAGTTACAGAAACTCATTACTGTTTTCATTAGACACAACTTAGTTGCCTGCCACATCTTTATTTTTCTATCTTTCTTTTCCATGGTCTGTGACATTCATTTTATACCATGCTTGAAAATTTTCGACAATGTAAATCTTTTCGCAGGGATTTTGGCTCTATCTTTAGTACTTTGTTACCAGGCACAATGGCTAAGCTTGAACCACCTGAAGGATCAAGTTTCTTAGATGGTCTTGAGGTTCGTGTGGCATTTGGAAGTGTTTGGAAGCAGTCTTTGTCTGAACTTAGTGGGGGACAAAGATCTCTTCTTGCACTTTCTCTTATTCTGGCATTGCTTCTCTTTAAGCCTGCTCCACTCTATATACTAGACGAGGTATGAGATTTATATATCGAGGGAAGCATGTAACTAGCTACATATTGTTTGTAAGGCTAAAATTATTTCTAAAACTTTGAGAAGCATGATTATATGATGAGGATTTGAGAAATCTTAATTGTGTGCTTGCATTTTTCAGTACAGATAAGAACCTTCATTCCACAATGGTTACTATCTTTGAAATGCCATTTATTCTTTTAAACAAAAAATCATATTTTATGTAGTTGCTAAAATCAAACAAAGTTTTCATGTGATAAATGGGAAATACAATGTTCTTAAGGTGTTGCTTTTTTGTGATGCATAGTCGGATGTGAATGTGCAGATTTAGTACACAGATAGGCTAAGCCAAGTATTTTTCTTGACAAAGGAGGGCGATTGCAAACATGCTGTATAAATTGAAAGCTTCTAACCTAAATCTTACTCTGTACCAGCCTGATCTTATATCTTTTCCTTATTTACGTTTCCAAATCTCTATTTAAGTAGACAAGATTCGAATGTGGCATTAGCTAATGCATGGCTAGCAAATAAGAAACCGATTGGATTATGTTGGATATAATGATTTCTTCATAATGCTAGCGGAGAATTTTTTTCTTGTGAAGTACAGAATCAAAATACTTGGTGGTAACATGTGAATACAGGATGAAGTGGATGGATGTAGAATGGACTGCGTTTTTTTTTTGTTTTCGGTTAAGTTAGGAAAACTGAACCAGCTGTATTCATTGGGAACAGCTTATGAATTTTGAAACTTATTAAGTTGTAATTATCATTATGGTTTCCTGTTCAACAGGTTGATGCCGCTCTTGATCTGAGTCATACACAAAATATTGGAAGAATGATTAAAGCACATTTCCCACATTCCCAGGTTTGTTTCTTCCTTAAGAGTATTGCTTGCTTAATTTCTAGATCAGAGTCATTTATAAAATATTGTTGCCATTGGTTTCAATTACCTGATTCTTTCTTCTGCTCTTCATTATCATTTTCGATAGTACCCATTACAACCGATCTTTCTGATTAACTGATAGTTGCTTGCTATCCTGCAGTTTATTGTTGTTTCTCTTAAAGAGGGAATGTTCAACAACGCCAATGTGTTATTTCGAACCAAGTTTGTCGATGGAGTTTCCACTGTTACAAGAACGGTTGCTGCGAGACAGAAATAGCTCGGTGATGTTAATCAATGTTTCTGTGGAGGTATGTAGCTAACATTTGACATTATTGAATTGTTTTTCATTAGATTGAGTTGCAAAAGTTTAAGGGATCATTTTATTTCATCTTTGCTAACAGCAGTTGCTATTAAGGGTCTACGATAAGGCGGTTCAATATTTTGATTGCTATACAATCTAGCATAATTCTGCAGTGTCGGGAGACCAAATGAGCAAATCACTCTGTGCTCCGTTCGATGTATTTAAACACATGAGTTTCGCTTGAGCTCAAAATGTGATACCTAGCAGCCGATTGGGCTCAAGTCGTTGACCATCTCGCGTTTGCTTCCTGTTCGTCGGTGTATCTTAATGCTAATGCACACCCTTCTGTTTACTGTAGAGGATGGTACCAAAATTTTTGTTGAAATTATAATGTAAAAGGGATGCTTATGGTAGTGATGGCTTGGACAGCCTTTTCTCTCTGGATTCTGCAATTTTAGTGTGTTTTGTATGTATGTATTGCTTTGTTGTCTAATATATTTCACTAGTGTTACTACATTTTCTGAAGACTACGTTTCATAGCTTCTATTTTTCGACCATATCATTATGTATTTGTACATATTATAAGCTTGTATGAGTTAGAATTTGAGCATTTAGCTGTAATGATAGAGTGATTTTTGTGCATGAATATTCTGTACGTGCAGGATGTAGGGAAACCACCCTCTTGGAGTATTAAGTATTAACACCAGTTTTTTTTTTTTTTTTTTTTTTTTTTTTTTTTTAAGGGACTTTTTACTATGAGAGCTCTAAGTTCCAACTCGCTATTTTGAAATGCATTAATAGCGTTGAAAATTTCAATTTTAAGGATGACCTTTTTACGAATAGCAATTAACCACTTCATTTGTTGTTTTCTTTCTGAAATTTAAGTAAGAAATAGATTTTACATAGGTTAAAATTTTACAACGAAAAGAAATGCCACGTTATTTTTAATGATTTCTTTCAAAATTTTGTTCATAATCCTGGCACGGGCAAATTTTCAAGTAATCCGTGGACTTGTATCACCTCATAAGCCGCACGCCAGCCAATAACATGAAAACATGGAATAAAATGGTTGGTCGGTTATTACGGGGTCCATCGCTGATGTGGTGAACCTGGTCCAAGTACGCATTTCGCCGTACGTAGCATCTGATTGGGCAGAGACTACATATGACGTGGCACACAATGTCCATCCAATAAACATTCTCGATGTTAACACTTAACACATAACACCGCACACACTTTCGCCGACGCGATCCCCGACGATCCCCTCCCCAGTCGAAGCGTCTCCTCTCCTCTCCTCCCTCTCCCTCTCCCCCCTCTGTCTCTCTCAAAACAAAAGGAAAGGGGAGAAATTGGAGGAGAAATATGTTCAAATTCCTCAAGGAGGTGGTCTCCGGATCCGGATCGGGGCTCAAGGATTTACCCTACACCATCGGGGAGCCCTACTCCACGGCGTGGGGATCGTGGACGCACCACCGCGGCACCTCCAAGGTCTCCAATCGCACCCTCCCCGATCCCCGTTCTTTGCTACGAATTTGATCGAATTCTATTAAGTTTCTAAGTTTAGATCCGAGATCTGAGGTTCGGATAATACATGAGTTTTGAAGTTTGAATCGACCCCCGTGGCAAATTTTAGTTATCTGAGTGAATTAGTTGTTTCTTAGCTCTGCAAGTATTAGATTTGGTTGGAATGATTTCAACAAACTGTGATCTGTGCACGAATCGTTGTATTGGATTGGTTTTCATTTCACCCTTCTATAAATTTCTCTATTTGAAGCTGCTTACTAGTTCATAATTTATAGTTGTTTGGCCTGATTTGGGTAGAGTTTCATGTGTGTAAGCAAATTGGACTATTTGAGGTCGGATTTCTGTCGATTTGAGTTTCTTAAATGTTGGAAAGCATGTCTGTTCTTTCTAAATTGTAAAATAAAAAAATAAACATGGGAAATTCAGTACAATCACACTTCGTTCCAAAAAAGAGATTTTAACTCCAATTCAAATTCGGTTGGATTCATCGAATCAAATCAATTCAATTCTATCTTGATTTCGTATCAATAGGAGGAATTACTTTCTTCTTGGAGTTACAGAGAATTCTGGTATCACAGTGGTTAATAGAAAATTTTTGGTAATACTTTATTAATTCTGCAGTACCGTGTTGAAATTACTCTTTTCTTCTTGTTGCTTTTTTTTTTTTTGGGTCCAAATGTTTGATTCGTCTTTTCCTGCATTGACTTACTGGTTTTTGAATGGCTTATCATAAGTTAATCATGCCATCTGTTGTCTTGTTCATCAGGATGATGGGTCACCAGTATCCATATTTTCTCTTTCAGGGAGTAATGCTCAAGATAGGCACTTAGCTGCTGGCCGCAATGGTGTTAAGAGATTACGTACTGTAAGTTAGTAGGTTTTGATCCGATGGAAACATTAAGATTATTAAATAGGTTGCGTGCAAATGAAGTGCTTTTTTCTCTTTTCTTTGTGAAATTATTATTTTTACTATGGAATAGAATACCACTCATTTTCTATAGTCAGGTGATGCTACTCTAAAAAACATAGTATTGCCTATATTGTCAGTAAATTCTGCATATTGGTTAGTTGCACTGATTACTGGCCTCTTATTGTGTTTGTAAATGCAATTTTTTTGAGTCTCTACTTGGTAAGGGTTTCTTAGAAACCATTTTCTGGTATCCTGCAGGTGAGGCATCCAAATATTTTATCTTTCCTTCACAGTACTGAGGCAGAAGTTTTTGATGGATCTACTGCCAAGCATACAATTTACATTGTGACAGAGCCTGTTATGCCACTATCAGAAAAGCTAAAGGAACTGAAATTAGAAGGTACACAGAGGTATAATGAACTTTCTTTGCTGAATACCTTGCATCAATGGCACTTAAAACATCTATTTTAAACACATCTGATTTCATACTTGATGACTTATCCATAAACGTTGTACAACAATAGCGTGAAAGTGTGTTTCGAAGACGAGTAATATACAGGATTTGCTGCTGTTATTTCTTCTATTTGTAATCCAGTGTTTTAAGTTATGGTTTGCAGTGGAGTCTGTTGACAGAGTGATTAACCATTTGTTGAAAAAGGAAATGTTTATGCTTCCTTCAGTGTTTCAGAAAAAATTCAATGTTAAGAATGTCAACAATCAGATATATAAATATCCAACCTATGAACTGCCATATTGTCATGCAGGGATGAGTACTATGCATGGGGACTTCACCAGATATCAAAAGCTGTGAGCTTCCTAAATAATGATTGCAAACTTGTAAGAATCTTTACCTCAAAACAAATTGCATTCTGTTTCTGTTTAACGGTTTAAATATTTAATATATAGTGCTCTTTAATGTTATTATTTGTCATATCTGGTGGGTATGAATGATGATTGTTCAAATTTGATTATTTTCTTACAGAAGAAATAGTTTGCTCGTTGTGGTACTTGTTTGGTTTAGATTACCTAGTGTAACCTACAACATGTATGTCACGCCCTGCCCCATTTCACAGCGGAGGCTATGCGGGCACGTGCACAGACCCGCCGAACGGACAGAGTTTTCTATCCATCCAAGGCGGGTCTGTGCACATGCCCACATAGCCTCCGCTGTGAATCGGGGCGGGGCATGACAATGTAGATGATTCAAAGATTAGTTGAACTTCTAGTACTGCTTTTCTCAAAACAATTCCTATGATAAAAACAAAGAAATCCCAAAATCAAAACAATGTGCAATCTTAAAAATTAGAAAAATAGGCATGATGTATGATGCTAATTTGTCTCAATGCAACCTTCATTTACAGACTTTGACTGGTACAAAGTGGGCTCTCATTGATGCCTGACTCTTTTTTTTTCATTGCCTGCTTGACCTGGCTTTGGAATAGCTTCATTGAAGGACAATGTCTTAATGCATCCTTCATTTACAGATTTTGACTGGCACTAAATGGGTCCCTGTTGATGCCTGACTAGTTTTTTTTTTCATTGCCTGCTTGACCTGGCTTTGGAATAGCTTCCTTGAAGAAAAAGTAGAAGCTTGGCGTTTGGCAATCAAAGTTTTTGAGCTTTCGGCTTGACTCTGGTGGACAGCCAAAAATAAAAATTCTAATTTACTGTTTCTGTTTAGAGATATTACAAAGTGGCTAGGATAACATTTAAGAGCCTGAATCTATAAAAATCGATTCAATTTGAGTGGAAGGGTTGAAATCTATGCTATATAGTATATACTATGTATTTTGTGCTGGCTTAAGTTTGATAGATTGAAGTTTGAGTTTGATTTAAATCACTTTGGGCCTTTGTCTGATCAACCTGAGCCTGTCCCAAATGACTAACTCATTAGGCCCAAGATTCCCTTACATTGACCTTGCCCAAAGGGGTTTCGGTGTGAGCCTAGCGCACATCCAGATTCCAGCCTTGAATGTGAGGTCACTTGATGAGAAATATCTTACTTATTTTCATTTGCAATGTCAGCTATCTCGGAAGCTCTATAGTTTGCTTGCATATTTCTCTCTGCCTATTTAATGCATGAGTAGCACGCCAGTAGCATGGAGATTGAAATGGGGAGATGAGATTAAAATCTGACACAAATATTAAGTACATCACATAGGATATATATTTTTACTTTGATTTGTTTGTTGTGTTTGACTCTGTATTTTTTTTCATTTATGCCTTAGGAATGTTAATAATAGTAGTTGATGAATTAATTAACCATTCCTAGTTTAGTTTGTTGAAGGACTGCACTGTTGCAAAGCCTGCAACGTTGAAAACTAATTGGTTTAATGTCAGGTTCATGGTAATGTATGCTTGGCTAGTGTTGTTGTTACTCAAACCTTGGACTGGAAGCTACATGCCTTTGATGTTCTATCAGAATTCGACAGTAGTAATGAGGCTTCTAATAACCCTATGCTGGTATGTATATACTGTAGGTTAGGTTTTTTTCTTACAATTTGATCTTACATAATTGGTGATTTGCTATTTATGGAAAGTGCAGTATGCTATGCTTAATACAATGAATTCTAATTAATTGGATTCTGTGCAGCAATTTGAGTGGTTGGTTGGATCGCAATACAAACCGATGGAATTATCTAAGTCAGACTGGGCAACAATTAGAAAATCACCTCCATGGTCAATTGATTCTTGGGGTTTGGGTGAGCTATTAATGAGTTTTTCTTATTGTTGTTAGATGATAGTTCACCTTAGACCTCTTTTTACCAGCATTTACGTTTGACTCGACAATTTTTCATCATTCGGTTTTGCAATGTGTTATGAACGATCCCCCTCCTCCCCCATTTCTTTTTTCTTTTTTATGTTTAGTTAGTTGAGGAATGCCCTTTTGTATGGTATTCTGCATCTGGTCTTCCATTGCTCTGCATGGCACCTAGGATCTTTCTACAATACTCCTACTCTTACCTGCAACCTTCAGACCTAGCTTTTGGTTCTAGACAAATGTGAAGAGAATTTATTAAAGCGAGGTAGGCCAGAGAGGAAGGGGTTAAAAGAGGACATGTACTTTCTACATTAATTCTAAGTCTCTATTTGAGTAGCTCGGATGTTTTTTTATATTTGAAGTAGCTTATGCTAAATTCAAGGATGATTAAGCTTATGGATCCCAATTACCAGGATGTTTAATTTACGAACTCTTTTCTGGTATGAAGTTGGCCAAGACAGAGGAACTGCGCAATATTGCTTCAATTCCAAAGGTTGGTGATCATATTTGCTATGCCTTTTGATTTAAATTGGTCAATTTTGTTATCCAGTAAAACGATAACTGCTCTTCTCCATTACAATTTGACTATTGATGTTGTCAGTTAGAGCAATCTTGTGTTTATTTCCTTTTTTGTTCTTTGCTAGTGATTTTTAGCTGACTGAATTGTTAACATTAGACCTGAGCAAATATAATCCCAATTGTGCCCTCTCTGGCAGGGTTTATTGGGCCTAGTGGCCTGAAAATTTTAGGTCCAAGATAAATTGGGCGGGACCTGGGTTTCATTTTTTTGGTTGTATTAATTGACCTGACCCGATCTGGCCTTCATGAACACTCGGTCTTATAAGTTACATTATAATTTTTGTTCTTGGCCTGGGCTAGCCAAAATTAACTTGGCCCAGGTGCCCTGCCGGGTCTTTTCTCAGGTCTAGTTAACAGCGAGCTGATAGGGATGCAATTTTAACTGTCCTCCCTCAGTATCCATCATTTTGTTTTGTACTTTATCTTTTATTGTGATTGAGAGTATCCAATGCAATTTGGATTGATTCTGCTTGTTGTGCGGCAGTCTCTACTTCCAGATTATCAGAGGCTCTTGAGTTCCATGCCATCACGTAGATTGAATCCCTCAAAACTTACAGAAAACGGCGGTATGTTCAGCATAATGCGATCTAATGAATTTTTCTTTTCATAATGAGTTATGGCTTTTCTTTTAGTTTTCCGGGCCTTCTTTGATTCAAGTTGCATAAGAGTTATCCAATTTATTTATTTAGTACTGTATATGCTAACAATCTTGTTTTTGCAATTATTAGCTTTTTAAATAATTTTCTGGGTGGTGTATTCTTTCTTTTTTCGTGCATCAGTTTATTGAAATTTATAAGGACTATCCTTTATAGGTGCTACCTGAGAAAGAGGGGATAAATTGGTTTTTCTTTATGTGATATTTTTAATTAAGAAACTGTTTTCTCTTGAGATTGATGTGAAGTTGCGGCGGTAAGGGGTTCTGCATGAGCGGAATTTGTATTGCTGAGAAAGAGTTGGGTGATGAGGAGATATTTTTTTTCCTAAAAAATTGCAAATGTGCCAAGATGGGCTTTCTGACTCATTTTTTTGACATGGTTTTTTAGACACCTGCGAATTTTTAGCACTTGATGAACATGGATGACTATCTAGATGTATTTAGATTCCCTAGTTGGTGAAGTGATATCCTAGTTGCTTTGCCATTTGACATATCTTGTGCAATTTGTTTTGATCATTTCTTTTATTCTAATTGTTCATCAGTTTTTCTCCTTTTGTGCTAGTTCATTGTGAAGTGTAAACTCTCATGTATTGCGATTCCCTTACTGACTCTTGCGCAATTGATCTTGAACCTTGTCTTAATCTAGTTTGGTTTGTGAGCTGACAATGCTATTAGATTATAAATAATGTTTTCTGTGGGCAAGAAAACAAGGGAAGCAAGGCAAAGAAAGAAAATAGCTCCAATTTCAGGAGTTAACCGCAGTTTTGTTCATTTGCAAGATTGCTTTGTTGATATTGAAGGCCAAAATAGTCATTATCACTACTATAAACATTTTCCTCTTTGAGGAGTGTTGTAATTGTTAGTTGCTGTCCAAGCCAATTATCCATTATTCTCTTTGTCCGTAAGCACCTAAGTTCTTTCATGTTTTTCTCAAATTAGTGATTTCTACTCGTGTAATTATCTTCCTTTCTTTTTCATCTGTTCTTTGGCTAAGCCTCCTTGGTATCAATCTGTTTGAATTTTCTTTTACTGTGGTAATATATGTTCTTTTTGCAGAATATTTTCATAATAAGTTGGTAGAGACAATCCATTTCATGGAAATACTAAATTTAAAGGACAGTGTTGAAAAAGATACTTTCTTCCGCAAGCTTCCAAACATAGCGGAACAGCTACCCCGCCAAATTGTCTTGAAAAAGGTGATTGAAAGATTTTCTAGATAGTTCAATTCACCGTAAAGTGATATTTTATCATCACGATTCATGGTTAACTTCAATTCATGGTTAACTGATATTTTATCATCTGCCTGACGCAAATAATCTTAGATTCCTTTCACATGTCTTGTGATTGGCAACTGCAGCTGCTTCCTCTGTTAGCTTCTTCCTTGGAATTTGGTTCAGCTGCTGCTTCTGCATTGACTGTCCTATTAAAGATGGGTTCCTGGCTTCCAGTTGATGAATTTAATGTCAAGGTCCTTCTGTATCATCCGCTCATTGGTTTAACCTCACAAATATTAGAGATACTTATATATGTACCCCTGCAAAATTATCTATTTATGTTATATCATGAAAAATCATATTATATATATATGCAATTCAACAACTCAATTTTTAGGTAAAAGCCCCTCATTAATATTACTTCTTATCTCAGTTTTATATTTCTAGTCATTTGCGCATGCTGAAAACACATTATCTTCAGGTATTACCAACAATTGTGAAGCTTTTTGCCTCTAATGATCGAGCTATCCGAGTTGGTCTTTTGCAACATGTAGATCAGTTTGGGGAATCTTTGACATCTCAGATTGTTGATGAACAAGTATGTCCTTTGTGAAAACCTGTGCAAAAGTCTCTGTGAAACTTTGCTTTTATGCCCTTTCAGGATGGCATCTGGTCAGAAATATAAATAATCTATTTCGGTGCTTTGACAGGTATTCCCTCATGTTGCCACAGGGTTCTCTGATACCTCTGCTTTTCTTCGAGAATTGACACTGAAGTCCATGCTTGTTTTAGCACCCAAGGTAAGGCTCCTTGCTAAGCTTTTTGTTCTCTTTGGGGAAAAAGAATTCCATTAACTTAAAGGTTCAGTGTTAAAAATGCCATGGTGAATGATGCTTTCTTTCATTTATTTCTCTTGATGCATCTGCGATGCAAAAAGAAATCAAGGGAAAAAAAAAATATAAAGAATGCTTTATCATGGGCAAGGCAGATGATATCTTGCTCTATTTCTATTGCACTCACACTTCAACTTATTTGATTTTATAAAGCTGTGGCTCTACTTACTGGCATGTAACTTTATTTCCTGTCACAGTTATCGCAGCGAACAATTTCGGGATCTTTATTGAAGTACCTTTCTAAGCTACAGGTTCTCCTTTGATTTGAATATTACTAAAGTTAACATTTCTTTCTACTTTTTTACTTCTATCATATTATCAATATGTATTTCTGTTACTCTACATCTGTTTGAATTATGAAGAGCTGGTTTAATTCTCATGGTTGTACTAACATAATCGTTTGCTAATATATGCTTGTTCAGGTAGATGAAGAACCAGCTATCAGGACTAATACTACAATTCTACTTGGAAACATAGCAAGCTACATGAATGAGGGGGTTTGTCTTTAGACCATCATTTTTTCTTTTTGTTGTTAGACTTTTGTCACTATGCATACAGAGTTCAGCCTGTAAATACCAAAATACCAAATTATCTAGTAACTCCCCTTGTTTATTTTTTATCGATTGCGAGTTGATTTTCTTCCACTTTTTGTAGTGGCAGATTTGCTATGAATTTGTTTGGAAAGCACAGAATGTACATTCTCATATAGATAAAGTTGTTATGCTAACAACTCTTTTGTTGTTGTATGCTTAGACAAGGAAGAGAGTCTTAATTAATGCATTTACAGTTCGCGCTTTGAGAGACACCTTCCCTCCAGCACGTGCGGCAGGTACTTAGACTTGTGCTTTCTGCTATCAGCTGCATTCTGTTATGATGGATTGGTTTTTTGTTTTAAAATAATATTTTTGTATTTAATAATCTGGGAAATTTTTCTGCTTTAAGACATTTTATTTATTGTAGAGCTTCATTGTTGCAGGACTTATGGCTTTGAGCATCACAAGTTCGTATTATGACATGACAGAGGTTGCAACTCGCATCCTGCCTAATGTTGTTGTCCTCACCATTGATCCAGATGGGTATATATCAATAATTTCATATCCTTTCTCCCTCAAGTATCTCTTTTCTATAATAGAGGAAACAGGAAAGGGTATTGCATAAAAAATTTTTAAGGACAGCTCTAATGAGTCTAGAAGATATATAAATTGTAGAATCCAAATAATATTTTAGTGTTAACTTGCTAGCTTTTCATGGACTAAGGATTGTGGCTGTTTCTTTCTTCTTTTTTTTTTTTACTTTGTCCCTCATTGATTGGTGAAGTTTTAGGACAATAGATTTGAATGCTGGCGCTAGTTCTACTTTTGGTTAGTGCTGAAGTGTTTATAATTAGCAAGGACACGCATAATCTATATAGTCAGTGTAAGACTTTATTGGCTATTTTGTCTTATGTCCTGGACTCATATTCCTCGTGAACTTATGGCTAAGCACAATGTACCTTTTGAAATCAATCGTTTAATTTTTATTTTAAGTTATGCTTTTGTTTACTGCAGTGATGTAAGGACAAAGGCATTTCAAGCTGTTGATCAATTTTTGCTAATAGCAAGGCAAAACCATGAGAAGGTATGCAATACCATTTTCTTGTTTTCTATTATGTAATTTGTTCATTGCATCGTAATCTCAATGAAAAAGCATGTCATGTGTTTTACTTTTTCCAGTTTAAAAGATGATTATTTTGATAAAAATGTTGATAGCCCCAATTTTAGGCTTCTATTGATATGCTTTATCCTATGACACTCAAATCTTTGTTTTTATTCCATGTCATATGACATTCAACGTGGAATTACTCTTTCCAAAAGTTATTCGTGAATCAACTGTTATATTATCAACATTCAAGACGGTGGGCTAATTTGGGACTTTATCTACAACATCACTAAATGTATATTTTATAGGGGCAATTTCATCCATACCCCTCTAAAATTTACAAATTTCGTAGATACCCCTACAAAAGTTAAAATATCATGTATACCCCTTGAAATATAAAAAATTATCATAAATACCCCTACTGTTAAAAAACTGTCAGTTTATCTTGATCAATAAGGTGTTAAGTCATGAAATGACGAATTTACCCCTAACTTCATACTACTTGAGAAATGTACCGGAGATCCCTCAACTATATGCTATTTTGAAATAATTCCTTTAAGTATGCAGTTTTTTGTTAAGACCCCTTAACTTTTAGTTTTTTAAAATTAAGAGATTTAGTGTAAAAAAAAAAGAAAATTTATTAAAGGAATTATTTCAAAATAGCATATAGTTGAGGGATCTCTAGACCCCTCAACTATAGAGATTTTGATATAGGCCCATCAACTTTAAATTTTTTTTGTTGACACCCCTTTAACCTCTACTTTTTTACTTGAGTTTTTATATTTATTTCATTATTAATTTTAATAAAGTTAATATATTTAATAAATTTCTCTTTCTATTATCCCCTCCATTAATTTTTCAATTATATCAGTGATAAAGTTAAAACCATAAAGTACTAATATAAAAATTTGGTAAACTACAGGATACAAAAGTGAATATTCAATAAAGCTTAGGTGGAGTATTTGAAGTTTTTTATATATAATTTAATGAAGAGTTAATGAAGGTGCTAATGAAAAGAAAAAAACGAAACCATAGGATAATAAAGTGATACTTTTTAAACTATATGATGCTAAAGTGAAAAAGTGCAAAATCACAGGGTTGGTATTTAAAGTCTACCCTAAATTATATGAAATTATTATTATAAAGAAAAAGGACCGTTTCATCAGTAACCTTGTCAAACTTGTAAATTTTGTGAATACTCCTCTAAACTTTAAAATATCATAAATACCTCTTCAAACACATAAAATTATCATAACTATCCTTACCGTTAAGGACATGTCACTCTATCCGGATTAAAATATAGTTAAATAAGAGTTAAAATATAGAATGACAAATTTCTCCCCAAAAGTTAGAATGATATATTTGGCGGGAAATAACTAATTAATGCTAAGGTAAGAGGGCATTTATGAATAGTGTTAATATACTAATTAGGCTTTCTATACTTAAATGAACTGTACAGGGGTAAAAATGGCATTTATAATTTATTCGGTTAGATTTTGACGGCCGGTTAACAGTAGGGGCATTCATGAGTATTTTTTGAATTTAGAAGGGCATTCATGATATTTTCAACTTTAGAGTGTTATTGATGAAATTTCAGTCTCCCACAGGGGTACCTATGAAGTTTTTCCTATTTTGTAAGTTAAGACTTCTAAAAATTCTTAGAAAGCTAGCTCCTGCTATCTCCGCAAAACTTGAACTTTGGAACTTTGAAAAGCAACATATGATTTGGGCTCAATAGTCTGAGTGTGCAAGCACTCGTAAACCCAAGTTCTACAAGGGGTTTCTTTTGCTTCTCCATTATTATCTTCCACTCTAAGAATTTAATGTGTTTTTCCTTGTAGCTAACTACTGGCGATAGTCTAGGCGCAGAAATTGCTGGCATTCAGTTAAATCCTGGACATGCTGGTTTACTTGGGTAAGCCATATCTACACTAGACATGTTTCCTTTTTTGGCTGGGANGAGGGATAGAAGGTTCTTGTAATTGCATAAAAGAATATTGGCCAGGGCTCTTTTCTGTCGCTCTGTGTTTGTGGTGCTCTCTCACTTGATGATAATAATTCAAGTTGAAGTAGCAGTTAGCATAACTTGCCCTATTCAACTTCATATATTTAGTCTCGGACATCTTCATGTGTTATGTTATTGTGATTCTTTGGTATAAAAGAACCACTAAATACTGACTAGGCATTACAGGACATTTTATGCTAAAGGTTCTCCTAGCACTGCCAAACAAGTTTTTGTTATAAAATAAATTTAAACGAGTCTATTTATCTTTGCAAATTTAATTTTCATGTTTAACAGTCAGTACCCTCTTTAAAGTTTTAGCTTGATTTAGATATAAAAATGGAATTTATGGAATGAACATCTAAAATACAGGTGGGCAATGAGTTCTCTGACACAAAAAGGAAAAGCTTCTGAGCATCCACTTCCTTCTGGAAACACTAATAACGTAGTCTCGGCTTCCTCTGATGCCAGCGCTGGTACTTGCTTCTGTTACATTTCATCATCTGTCCTTAATGCACTTTATCAATAAAGGTGTTGCCGAAGTTTAACTTTTTGACTTTATCCTCGGAGTTCCATATTAAACAATTTGATCCCTCAAATTTGACTCCAATTTCAGTTAATTCGGAAAGCCTTACTTCAACTGAGGAAAGTCTAATGATGCTGCTTAAGTGGCATTTTCTTCGGACAGTATACTAATGGAAGCACTTAGTTGCATGCATAACAAACTTCAGGAACTAAATTGCGATAATCAATTTATGAGGGTGAAATAGAAATGAACGCCGAACTCCAGGGACTAACTTTATAACTATACTTTTTTAAAACCAAGGATTTTAGTGTCTATCGGCATAGGCTGTATCTACCGTGCCGTATCGTGCCAACAAAATATCGGCACGATACAGCCCGTGCCGATGGCACAGTTCAAAAGATCTGATAAAAGTACATAATAAATGATTAGAATATTTTGTTGCTAAAGAAAATAAATATTTCATGCTATTATATGTCGGCACGCATGAATTTTTTGTGACCGGCATGCATTGGCGTGGCTCGCTATGTACCGTGTCGGCAAGTTTCCGGCACAATCCTGGGCCACGACACTTAAATCCTTACTTAAAACATAGTAGCCGTCAGAATTTCTTGACTGTTTTTTTACCTGAGTGTTGTCTGTTCGGTTACTTATGCTGTGGTTCTTGTGAAATTTTCAGTTATCAACTCGCAAGGTGTTGCGGCAGTGCAAGCTGCATCCACTTCCAGCTCTCTCGACCAACCCAGCCCACCATCTCCTAGGTCAGTGGACGGATGGGGTGAGCTCGATGATGGAAATCTCCATGATGATATTCATGATAGTGATAAAGAAGGATGGGATGACGTCGATCCGCTCGAGGAGCAGAAGCCGCCTCCCCCTTCGCTCACAAATATACAAGCCGCTCAAAAACGGCCTGTAGTGCAACCAAAACAACAAGGCAAGTGTCTTGAGCTCTAACTGGACTATTTCTTTGTTTCTGCTGCATGTCAGCTATAGGCAGTCCCTTTATGATCTAGATATTGCCGTTTGATCCCTATGTTTTTCCCTTAAAAAACTTTTTAGTCCCTGAACTTTCGCATAAATTGCATGTTTAGTATTTGGCCACTAAAAAACAGTTGGACTTCATTGTAGAATATGGCCATTTAAACCTGTTTTATAGTGCAATATATGTGAGAGTCCACAAATCAGTGTTAACACACACACACGCGTGTCCATTATAGAACCACTATATTTATTGAGCAGGAATTATTTTTGGCAGAGCATATTCATTGGACCTAGTGAAGTTTACCATGTAAAAATTAACTATGGTCAGTGCACCTGCTCTATGCATAACAATTTCTAGCCTATTAACATCACCCTCCAATATTTCAAGGTGGCAAGGCGGAGATCACAATATTTACAAGAGGATTTACTGTATTTAAGCGTTGTTTTTAAAAATCACTTTACATCAAATGGTAAGCATAAAGTGTCAAGAAATCTTCAATCATTAACACTTTATTCTTCTGTTGCTTTTTTTCAGCCACAGTAAACCCGTCACGAACCCAACCAACAGTGAAGGCATTGAAAGCAGAAGATGATGATCTTTGGGGTTCTATATCTGCGCCGGTGCCTAAAACTGCGCCAAACTCGTCACACAATGATGTGGATGATCTCTGGGGTTCTATAGCTGCTCCGCCACCGAAGTCGGCGACAAAGCCACTGAAACCTGCAGTGGTAAATGATGACGCTGATCCGTGGGCAGCCATTGCCGCCCCTCCTCCGACTACCAAAGCTAAGCCCTTATCCTTAGGGAGAGGTCGCGGCACGAAGCCCGCGCAGCCTAAGTTGGGTGCGCAAAAGATAGGTAGAACATCTTCATCTGGGATGTAAGTGGCATAAAACACTAAGTGTGATTCTGTAGCATTTTAAGAGAGCTCGGTTCCCATTTTTTGTAGACATTTTGAAACATTTACTTCAATTTTTTTTTTTTTGGGTTTTTTTTAAAATGTACTTCAGACTGAGTTTGTATACGTCTTAAAATGTGTATTTGTACATTATTATTAGACATTGGATTTGATTAATTTATCAGTTTGACTTTCCGCAGTTATTGCCATTGTTGTTTTTAAGTAGCGAGGTTCTCTTTTTTTGGTGTATATTTGTTTGGAATTGATTCCCAAACATTGCTCATCCACAATTAAAACCCTCTTCAATTTTGGCCTTGCTTTTTCAATTTCTAGCAATCAAGCACCAGCTATAAAATATCACTAGGTTTTTTTTTTTAATAAAAATAGATCAAATCCTAATTAATCTGTATATCAAGGATCGAATCACTTGTGGACTATAATTAGCTTAAAATTTTCTGAAAATTTCGGACTGGGTGATTTATTTTAAATTTTTTTTTAAAAAAAAAAACCTAGTGATATTTTATAGCTGGTGCTTGATTGCTAGAAATTGNATTAGCTTAAAATTTTCTGAAAATTTCGGACTGGGTGATTTATTTTAAATTTTTTTTTAAATGGTTAAATATAATAAGGTCACAATTTTCGAATTGAAAATTTGTCTTTTAATTAAGGAAAAACTTCAAACACCCCTCATGTGGTTTCATACTTTTTCACTCTAGTGTTCTGTGGTTTAAAATGTATACAAGTTAGTACCTTGTGGTTTCACACTTTCTTATTTTAGTATCCTGTGGTTTAAAGTGTATCAAGTTAGTACCTTATAGTTTCGCACTTTCTCACTTTAGTACCATATGGTTTAATATTTCATTAAATTATATATAAAAAACTTCTGATACCCTATTTAGATTTATCGAATATTCATTTTAGTACCCTTTAGTTTTAACTTTGTCATTGATTTAACAAAAAAAAAATTCCAAAATGAATAATAAAAAGAGAAAAATGAAACAATATGGTACTAATTTGATACAAAAATGAAACCACAAAGTACTAACTTAATACACTTTAAACCACAGAATATCAAAATGAGAAAGTACAAAACCACCGACTACTAACTTGATATACTTTAAATCAAAAGTGAGAAAATGCGAAACCACGTGGGGGCTATTTGAAGTTTTCCCTTTAATTAATTATAATGCGAGGAGTGCCCGGGCGACGCCCTCGAGGATTCGTTAGCAGTTGCTCTTCGCGCGGTTCGGCACGAAATTTGGCGCGGACGTCGTTCTCCGACGCTTCTCTCTCTCACTCTCTCTCCGCCGCGTCTCCGTCGCCACCCTCTCCCTCCTCCCCAGCGCGCCTCTCTCCGCCATGAACCCCCGGCTGAGCTCCCGAAACCCTACCTCCGCTTCTACGCGGCCGCAATGAACCCCTGCCATGGATCCCGACCGATCGGACGGACCGGATCCTCCCGATCCCGGATCGGCGGCGGAGGCGGCGGCGGAGGAGGAGGACGCGGAGGCGCCGAAGGTGGTGGAGTGGGACGAGCTGCAGGAGGAGCTTGCGCGCCTGTGGAGCCTCTCCTCTGCGGCTCACGAGGCGAAGGAGCGCAAGGACGCGCTCACTCGGCGGATCGAATCGATCCTCAAGGTGAGTGGTTAGGATTTACGTCCTTTAGGGTTTCTATGGTTTCGATATATGCTCATCTTTCTAGGGTTGGAGACGTCTAAATCCCGAGAATTTTGTAATCGTTTGTGTGGTTTGGATTCTTGATGGAGTTCTTGCACTATTTTGTAATCTGTAGTGTTGATTCTTCGATTAAGAGGTCGTTAGGTTTGTTCCTTTGTAGTCTATAATGCAAATCGTGCACTATTTGTGAGGAAAACAATTCATGCTTAAAAAGTTTCATTTGGTAGGGTCTTGCTTTACAATGGTGTCCGCCGCACGTCCGGATTCGTGGTTGTGCTTTTCTTTTTTTGGGGAAAAATGGTTTATCTTGAGTCTGACAATTCAGATTTTTCATCAAGAACTAGCTTGATTATTGTTGTTTGCTTGGCTTGCTATTAAGATTCTACAATAGATTTGCTAACTGTTTGGCGGTCGGACAAATGGTAGACAGTCAAGGGAAGAATCGCTGCGTCGGAGATATGAGCTGGAGGACATGAGGCAAAAGCTAAACCTTAAGAAGACTGCCCTGGAGGATTTACGAATGCGCGTGAAAAAAGCGTCGAAGGATGTTGAGGGCAAGCGGGAGCAACTTTGTCTGGAGATCAGAACATTGCTGGTCGCTGCCGAGAATCTCTCCACAGCTCAACAACAATTGCAGGTAGGAAAAAAAAAACTTGCTTTAAAGGGTTTAACGGAACGAGCTAATGAAAGTGCTGTTTGTCTTTATATGTTTGGTTGTGAAGTTGATATTGTGTAACTGTACTTTTATTAATCATGGTTATTTCTTATGCTGCAAAAGGACTGTTTAGTGCAATTTTTGACTTGCATCTTTTGCTCGTAGTTTAGAAGACCATGTGTTTAATTTACTCCACTTTGCGGCTTGTCTTGTTATAGGAAGCAAATAAATTGTTAGCAGCAAAAATGGGCCATGACCAGCTTAAAAATGTAGAAAAGATGATACGAATGAAACAACAATATTTGGTAGCACAAGTTGCTGCCATATACCCTGTGGAGGCCATCAACGAACAATCTCCTGGAGAGAAGCCTGATTTGCGTTTTGGAGGTACCGATCTAGAAATGAATATTCTCTCCGTCTTGCATGTATTGTTAGTTAATGCTAAGGAAACATCGAGCTATTATGCAAATGGTTCTTTCTTAACTGACTCTTACATCAAGATTCAAGATTATGTGTGTGTTTTATATGCTGCTTATTTTGAAATAGAACTTCATCCTCCAACTTTGAAGAAAGCATTTTAACAAATTAAGTGACTTAAAGCTTAATGATATGGAGTAGAGATACTATCGTTACAATAACAACAAAATCACAGAATACATTATATTTGTTTTGATCAAGGATTTAAGTACCGTGGTACGGGGTCGTGCAAAAAACTTGCTCGCTCGATACGGCATGATGTGTGCCAGACCATGCCGATGTGTGCAGGTCACAAAAAATACATGTGTGCTGACACATAATGATATGAAATATTTATTTTCTAATTGCTTATTATATATCTTTTTCAAATATTTTAAATTTTATTGAGAAAATTACTTACTAATTTAAAAAAATGAGAATTTTGAGTTGTGCCATCGGTACGGGAGTTGTATCGTGCTAATATCTTATTGGCGCGATATGGTACAGTAGATACGTTCTGTGCCGATGAGCACTTAAATCATTGGTTTTGATATATCGGGTACTAGGCGTATTGTACAATTACAGCTACAGAAGTGGACTCACTTTATAGAATCGCACCATTCTTCTTTTTTGTGGAATTCTTAGGTTGTTTAGATAGACTTGTGATTTTGTTTTTGTCATCGTTACCGTTGGTGTGAACTAAGACTAAGACTCCATAATGTACATATTTTTTTCCTGTATAATATGATGTATTACTACTGTACTGTATACAATGTTGCAATGTATTTTTGGCATGCAATCTTATTTTTCAGCTGTTCCTGATACTACTAAGCATATAGATGACAAGTTGCAGTACATTTTCAGGAGACATTGGATTGTCTTCCAAAGATGTGCCTAAACCTCTGCCTTTGTCATCTTTGACAATCTTGGGGTTGCAGCTAACCATGTTTCCCAAGATGAGTATTTTCGGTGACGAGAAGGAGCTTCAGAACTCTGCAACTGTTCTGGGCTATGTTGCACATGTAAGTTTCTTTTTTCAAGATGGCTTTTTTATACCTCTCAAACTTACCTGATTTCAAGCGAGTATATCCATGGCTTGTTTTTCTTCCGTATACACTATCAATCAATTTACATCAAGTAAATGAAAACTATATGAAGTTCTATAGAAACTTGGACTTGAGTTGTTTGCCTGCTTATTTATTGTTGTAGGCAGTCTCACTTATTGCTTCATACCTCAACGTCCGTCTCCGTTATCCTCTGCGATTAGGAGCTTCGCGTTCCTATATTCTTGATCATGCGCCTTCAGTTAAATTTACATTAGCAGATGTGGAAACAAATCCTCCCATTAAGACCATGAGTTTGAAACCTACAGAATTTCCCCTTTTTCTAGAAGGACAAGATGCCATTAGAGCAGCCTATGCGATATTCTTGTTGAACAAGGTTTGCCTTCCTTTATTTCAAATATTAGGTATTTCTATTTGAATATGATCTGATTTTTTTGTGTTGATTTATGTTTTTGAGGTTTTCTAGCATCTCATCAGTATGTATAAAGAATTCAAAATAATTTTTTACTTGAATTCCACTTTTTACTAGACTAACTTAGCATCCTCCTACCATTATGTGCCCCCCATAGGCGTCACCTTTGTTGTTGATTTTTAAGTTTTCGTATATCATACTCAACTGATAACTTTGTTAACTTTGATGAAATTGGAGAAGGTCAAAAGGTTGATGCCCGAGAGTCGACAAGTGATTGCATAGTTTCTCAAAGAGTTGGAGGTGATGCAAAATTCATGGTAGATTACCAAAGTTAACCAGTCTATGTTCCAGATTAAGCTGGTCTGTATTTTTTTTGGTTTGAGGAAAACTGAAACAACTGCAGTAAGTGAAGAAATGAGGATTTGACATCAACCTTTGAATATGAATGAAACCCAGAGGACTGAGGAATTAACACAATGGTTGTAGGTAAAAATAGGATATGAAAGGGTAGTATAAGTGTCATCAACTTCATTCTGGTTGTCAGGTGACTAATCAATCTCATTTTCTGTAAAAAGAATAAGAATCTCAAGGAAGCAAATGTCGAAGAAAATTCTGTGCGTTTCTGATGCTTTGCATATTGAGAGGTCAACGACAAATACCGAGTCTCCTTGTTTCATGAATATATCTTTCAAATCTTTCTTGGCAATTAGTCGATATGATTATTGCATTTCTTCTGACTCGGCTCATCTCATTTTATATTTCATTGATAGGATTTGGAGCAGCTTCTGAATTACGTTGGTGCGGAAAGTTTGGGACCAAGACATGTATTAGCTAATCTGTGGGAGCTTATTCGGATCATTCTGTCCGAGGAGTACATAAACAACTGACTTGAGTACATAAACAACTGACTTTCTTTACGCGTGCATTGATCAAAGCTTCAATTCAATTGATTTGTCAAATTAATTCTCATGTAACCCAGTGTCTTGTAAATATGCTTGATTGGTGCATTTTTTATGTGAAGCTTCTTTGTCACGTCACGTTGATAATTGTCTAACTCTGTATGATTTCTCTTTTTCCTTTTGTTCTGTTTTTTGTTTTTGTTTTTATTTTGGGTTGGGTTGGGTTGGGTTGGGGGGGGCGCGCGCGTGTTTTGATGATACAACAATTTCAACAGATCAAAAGATTAAGATGATTGGAAGCAGTTTTTTTGTTAATGCAAAATCAAAGCCTGTAGGTATAAGTGTTTCTACGAGTCTAATTCATGTTTTTAGTCTTTAAAAAGAATTTAAGATTTGAACTCAAATTGATGATACAACAATTTCAACAGATCAAAAGATTAAGATGATTGGAAGCAGTTTTTTTGTTAATGCAAAATCAAAGCCTGTAGGTATAAGTGTTTCTACGAGTCTAATTCATGTTTTTAGTCTTTAAAAAGAATTTAAGATTTGAACTCAAATTGCATCACAGATTTTGGGTTGTATAGTCTTCCATACAGCTGAACGTTCCATGGCATTGAGAGCAGATATAGTATGGTCGTTTCATAATTTTCACACAACATAAATCAGAAGCAGATACTTAAGGGGAAAAAAAAAAAAAACACACCGAGTTTAGATGTCCCAATACACTACACAGCATTGTCAGAAGCCTGCACAATAATCTTAAGCACTAAAAGACTATGAAGGCAAAAAGCAAAGAGTCAGGGAACCTCAAATCAGCTTTCCTATGTGAGTCTAAAAGAAGATAACACAGAATAATAAGGAAAAAAGAGATTCTTACACCCAGTTAAGAGAAAATAATACACATGTTAAAACAATTTAAATTCAGGCCTTGATCATCGGATCGGCTCCCAATGAAGTGGGCTCATAGCCGTGCACCCGGAAGCGGTAGATGCACGTAAGAGGATGACTACCGTGGTTGGAGGTGAAGTCAAGCCGGACCATGTTGATCACCCTGGCTGGATCGGCTCCCTCCACATTGAAGGTCTGAGCATTGCTCTTCTCGAGGTCGTAAGCGAACTCTGTCAGGAGGAGCATCTTCTCCGATCGGGCTGATGGGTCATCGTCGGGCCCCTCGTACCATCCGGAGACACTGCAGTCCTTCGGCGCGCTCGACCTATCGTATGCCACGCTCTGCACATTGTATACATGAAAGATTTGCTTCAGAAATTGTTCAAACAACTAGATGCATTTTTTGGCCCGACTTCTAGAATAGCTTCTCTACCCAAGAAGTAGAAGCATTTAAAAACCATGCTTTAGGCTACCGAATAGCCTGGGGCTTTTTTTTAATGGTCGAAAGCTAAAATGATTTTTCAGTCTCCAGAAAATAAGTTCTAATTTAAAGCTGGTGCTTTTGCTCAAGCAAGGAGCTACAGAGTAATTTTAACAAAAGCTATTAATGCTTCCTTCGAATAGCTCTCACTATTGAAAAAGCAATTTATGCATAAGCTCTCACAAAGCCAAACAGGCCCAAAGTGGACTAAAAATCACGAGAAAGTATGAATAGTCCACATTTGTAAAATAAGTGATATAAGCAGTATTATGAACACTGGAGGCATGTTACAATTGTATGTATGGCCTGCTCCTACATAGAAGAGATGAAAGAAAAGCATCTTATCAAAATAACATAACAGAAAAAACAAAGCTTGTCAACCGCTTGGTAACTTCTGATTACTCCTTGGAATTTCCAAAGTACAAATCTAATAATCCTTTTCAGTGAATATACTAGATTTCTGCTAAAAGAATAACAAATCTTCCCACTTCCCACTTCCCACTTCCCAAGTTAATTAAGACTGCACAACGTTTAAGGTGCTAGAGCCTTCTCTATTTGGTTAGTGGCTAGTTTATGTGATGAATTATAAGGTTATCAATCATCATTGGAACAGAAGAAATTGCAATTTTACACTATATTTCACAAGTACATCAGTATTCACACACTGTCCAGGTGATTCTTATCTGAAGAAATCTCAAGATAAAAATTGAGAAGTACAAAAATGAACAAAAGAGATCAATACTCCTAAAATTAAGTACATCTCAACTACAATTATGCCCCTTATTACCTACTATTTTAATATGGCATCAAGTACAATGTTATGTGGAGCGCAGACAGAAGATAATGTTATCCATAATCGACTTTCGAGGACAAGGAGATGGGGTGTTTTAAGTATTATTTTCAATCAAACATTAGACTTATATCCATAATGCTAATAAGGTGAGTATTTTCGTTGAGCCATGAACGAATGAAATAACTCTAGATATTTGAACCAAACAGTTCTCATGTACTTTCTTTTCTACTACAAGTGAACTATATTATGCACGGTGACAAAAGATCTTCAAGGACGAGTCAGCAGTACAATACACTGACTACTTTAAGCCAGGAAAGTGAAAAAAAGAATAAAAAAAAGAAGAAAGGGAGGAAAAGAAAGGAGGAAAAGTAGAAAAGGTATGAAAAAGCAAGAGAAAGAAGTTGGGAGCCATGACCCACCAGTTTAGGATGAGGTCAAATTGAGCAGTCAATTGATCCTCCACTAGAGTCGACTAGCCTGTATTGTATCTCGAAAGCAGCCAAGCACAAACCAAAAATGCGGTCGACATATAAAAGCATATTTAAATTTCCTAATCTAGCTCTGTTTATTTAGAGTGGTTCTAGGGTTGAATTTGCTTGTGACTGGTGGACTATATGTACTCCTATAACTATACAGGGACCCTGCCTGCCACTTCTATTCTTTCTCTGTAAAATGATATTATAAAACTTAGGTATGCTTAATTTATTCTATGTGATTGCAAGGTTAATAATCTTCTAACCCTGAAAGGAACGGAATATAGTATGCTTAATTTATTCTGTGTGCATTACACCTGTCGTAGTACAATTGCATACTTCAAGCAGCTAATTTAGCCAAACCAATTATGTTATCTATAGACAAAATCGTTAGAAATAACCTCCCTATATCTACAAGTGAGCAGTAACTTAATAGGTTTACTAGAAATTGCTTGTGACTTGAGCAAAAATGTTCAGTACCGACGTGATATTGCATGCTCCAAAACGCAAGCCTCTATAATTAGCTTCGACAGGATCCGTCTAGCAAATTGCCAATTTCTAGAATATCAGGACACGAACATCTACACCAACCTAATTTCTTCAGATTTTTACTGCTTGAAAAATGCAATAGAGTAACAATAAACAATAACCTAAGTGGAAATATCACCTTCGAAACATGCTCTAGGGTGACTGCCTCGGGAACTATCCCTGTTCGTAGCTTGATTTCGACAAAACCAGCGCTTCCTTGTAAGGCAAAACACTGCCCAGGCTCTCCAAAACTCGGCTCTAGCATTTTATGAGCATTCGAATGCACGGCACTCCGACCTTTCCCTGCAACCAGCCAATTGCTAGCTTTCCCACTAGTATACGGCTCCGAATGCCTAACCACCTTCGCCCCACCAGATGCCAATGCATAATCCACCCTTCCTAGCCCATCGGCCGCGTGTTTCTCAATCTCCTTCTCGACTATTTCCTTGGCAAAATTCCTTGCATCATCTAATGTTACAACATGATCACTACCACCTAGGCCTCTACTCTTCTTCAACTCGTCGATAAATTGCTCGAACTCCATCTTCGTAAAAAACCCCATCTCACCCAACTCAGCCAACGACTTGTCCAAGGTGTCGGCTCTTCCCTCGAGCTTCTTCAACTTTACCTCCAAGAAAGCACCTTTGTCTGCAACTTGCTTTGTCAGATCAGTTTTCACTTTAGATATCTCATTTCCGATCTTTTTATCTATCACTTCCAATTGAACCTGCAGCATCTTTGCCGTTCTCTTCAAAGACGCCTCCACCTCCGATATTCTACCCTCCGTGTCGACAGCGGAAAAAGGGAGGAGACTACCATTTTTCCATCTCCAAACCAGTTGCCCCATCCACAAAAGAACCGCAAGGAGAAGAGACGCCTTCATGATCACATTGAAAACAATTTGCCACTTGGGTCTTTCCGATCTATGGGCGCTTTTCTTCTGCTTCAACGCAACTGCCGAAGCCGCCAAATCTCTCTTTGCTTGCGAGAGATCTTTCGGCCTCTCAACAACCGACTCCCCGCGGATTGTGTGGCTCAGATCCTTCCCGCCGGCGATCACTCTCTTATCGGCAACCCCATTAACTCCGGCTTCGGAAAGCGCTTCAGCATTTGGCTTCTTCACAACAGCTACTGTTCTCCTCTTCACATCTTGCCTAGAGTTGGAATCCAAGCTCAAAGAAGAAGGGTTCGTATGCGCGGCAGGGGACGGAATTGCAGCCGCGGAAGCGGACATTATTGCGCCCTAAAGCAACCCCAAATTTCTCAAATCCAACAAATGTCGCGACAGGTCAAAAATAAATTTCCTAAAAAATTCAACAAGAAAATATTCAAATTAGCGCCACAAATCAAACGAACAACTCAAAAAAGCAAGCAAATGATACAGAAACAAAAAAAAGATAAAAGATTAGGGTTTTATAACACCAGAGGCAAAGTTTTCCTCCAAAATTCCATATTATCACCACAAAAACGCAAAAAAGGTTGCAAATTTACAGGGATTAAAGCAAAACCCACAATTTTTTAACAGAAACGGCGCAATTAATAGCCAGAAAAAGTGGGAAAAAAAGAGAGAACGAAATGGTAAACGGGTAACTCTAGAACTATAATGTCACGCCAAAATTGAGAGTAAAAACCCTAAAAGGAAAGAGGGGGAGAGAGAGAGAGGGGGAAAGAGGGAAAAGAATCACCTTAGAGAAAAGGGCGAGAGAGAGAGAGAGAGAGAGAGAGAGAGAGAGAGAGAGAGAGAGGTGGAAATGGTGGTGGTGGTGGCGTGGAGAAATTGAGCGCCAATGGATGGTAAAAGAGAGAGAAAAAGGGATTCATCAGATCGACTCCGACTTAAAGCGATAATTTTCCCTTTTTTTCTTGTTCTTTTAAAAAACTAAAATAATTTTCAAATATTTTCTCTTCTTTTCTAGAAAAAAAAAAATGCTACATAGTTGTACATTTTACGTTCCACTAATTCTGATATTTATAATTTTTTAAAATATTTAATGTTTAAAATTTTGATAAAATTAGTTGAAAGTAGTTTTTGGCTGAATAATATATAAAATCTACAATTTATAAATACATGTATACATAAAATTCTGGCAAATAAATTATAATTTTTAATTTTGCCAACTATATCTCTTAAACTTTACCAAACTGTTTAATAAATTCTTCGTAATCAAAGTTTAGAACATGTCAAATTTTATATGATATATTTAAATACTAAGATAATAAAAATCAAAGATATATTTATCTTTATTATTTAATTTTTAAGACACCATCAGCATGATTGTTCTATTAATAACTTCATGTGAGCGAAGGAATCAATTAAATTATATAAAACAAAGTTTGAAAGATATAATTGTCAAAATTAAAAATTTTAAAAAAATTTGATACAGCTCTAAATTTTTTAAGATGTGTCTATAATTTATCTTATAAAAAAGATACATAGTTTTCAAGCTTTTTACTAAACGCGAAGATAACACGAGAAATTATAACTATTTATAAATGCCTTATTCTGTATGTGTTTTTTTATCAGTAATTTTAACTATTTTGTAGTTTCTATTTGCGTTTTTCTCGTTACACCATTTCGTTAACTTTCAGTCAAATTTATCATATATCATGCTCGTGTATCAGAAATGTCTCATAAAAATTGATAAAAAAGATACAAAACTTTTTTAAAACTTAATCCTGATTATTTTTTTGAGCCCTAAACAGGGAAAAAGCAATGATTGGAGACGGTTTTAGTAAAAAAGTTAACAAAAAAGTATAATAAAATATAATATAAAAATTATAAAATATTTAATTGATACAGTTTAAACAAATGAATACTAAAGTAAAATAGCTATAAATAATTAATAAAAAGGGGTATGTGAATTTCCCCTAAATTATAATATGTAGGAAAAACTTTAAATATCATTCATGTGATTTCATATTTTTTTACTTTAATATCCTGTAGTATAAAATGTATCAATTTAGTACACTGTGGTTTTATTTTTATCATTTTATTATTGATTCCACTAATTTTTTTTATTAAATCAGTGACAAAGTTTTTTAAAGGGTACTAAAGTAGATATTTGATAAATCTAGATGAGGTATCTAAAATTTTTTGTATATAATTTAAAAAAATATTAACGAAAAAGCTGACGAAAAGATAAAAATAAAATCACAGAATATTAATTTGATATATTTTAAATTATATGGTACTAAAGTAAGAACGTGCAAAACCACATGATGATATTTGAAGTTTGCCCTAATGTGTAAGCACACTGTGCTGACGTGGGCATCCTACATATATGGGGCCCACGTCTCGTACAACTCGTTATATTTACAACCGTTACACCGAAAACTATAATTTAAAAATTATAAAAATATAAATTAAGCGGAAAAGTTTTATTAGAGAAACAGGGTGGCTTCACAAGCTTTCGTTAGCCAACGGAGAAAGACTCATTCATTCATTCCCACTTTATTCTCTCTCTCTTTTTTTTTTTCTTTCTTTTTCATTATCTTTCTCTTTCTCCTTTTCTTTTTTTTTTTCCCCCATTTTTTTCTCTTACTACGCCGCCCAAATCTCCTAATCCACACCTCAATCACCGACCAGGGCATAAGAAATTCCAAAGCTAAAGTGTGTTGAATCAAACTCTTCTCTGTTATTAGCTTTTGAGGCACCCATTAATGGTTTTGGTTTTCGGAGTGGGATCTTCGGATTGTTTGATCATCTGGATTTGCTCTTCTGGTGCCGAAGGATCCAAATTTTATCACTAATTGAGGTGGTATGATTCTTCCTGTGAGGATTTTATGAGTCGTGTGTCGTTTCTGTGTGTTTTGATCATAGAAAGGTGGTTCTCTACGATAAAGATTGGATTTTGATTTGTTTTTGGCAGTGGGTAGTGAGCATTTTAGCTCGGATTTTGTAGTGTGGATTTTGTTGAGTACCCAATTTTGGTTGGGGTTTTGGGAGTGGAGTCTAGAAATTGTTTGGACATCTATGCCAAGGGATCTGAATTTGATTGTTTGTTGAGGTGGTGTGATTCTCCTTTCGAGAATTTTTTTAGTGTCATGTGTTGCTTCTTGTGTTTCGATCATTTGGAAGTGTTTATTTACATTAAAATTTGAATTTTGATAGATTGTTGGAGGCGGGTACTTGGGGTTTAAGCTTGGATCATCATCTTCTTTAGTCTATTTCTAGAATTTTGTTGTTTCCATTGCCATTAACTGAGTTTTCTCTAATTTTGTTGTATTACCTCTACCTCCATATTATGTTCCTTGTATGGATATTATGTGATTGATTTTTTTTTTCTTTTTGAGAATCAAATAACATAGCACCAAGAAAAAGAGGAAGGCGATGATTGTAGCTTTAGAGAATGATTGGTATGATTATTGATATGTTTTACGAAGCTTGTTTCTTTCTTAATATTGCAAATAAGAAGCGGCTCAGAAGAAACCTTGCTTATATTTGCATGGCGTGGCATATAAAAATTTCGTATGGATAATTTAATTTTACGTAAAGTAGTGTATCATGGTATGTTGCTAATTTTCATCAGCGTCTTAAAGTGCATAGACCGTGGATTTCACGTCTCACCTCGTTGGATTTTTGTTTATTTGATAAATGGTATTATAGTTGTTTTCTCATTAGGATTGTTTAATTCACCTGGCTTGTACCTGAGTTTACTGGTGATCCTTCGATTAATGATGAGTTTGTTTAGAGTATTAATCTTCTGTTGTTCTTTTCTCTCACCAGGTTTCTGTCGAGCTAAACCATAAGATAATTATGGCTATTGAGAGAAAGGAAGCTGTGCTATATATTGGAAAAGTTCTGAGATTTTCCGTCAGATTAAGCTACAGATCCGTTTGCGATCATCCCATTTTTTTCTGTATAGGCTTTTTGCTATTGTTATTGTACAGATCTTTTCCTTCTTTATTCTATTTTCTGCTTTCTTCTTCTCCTGTAATTGTATGTACTACTCTTCTTCTCGGAGTCCTTTTAAGCTGTGGAGAATCACGTATTCCTGAAATTGAAGAAGAAAAGGAACAAGATTACAATTATGACGAGAAAACTTCATTGCTCAAAGTTGGGACTTCTAATAATAACACGGATGAGATCTTTACAGAACAAACCTATACAGGAAGCACAGCGAAAGTGACGTATTCGAGTGAAGAAAGGGCTGATAAAGAGTTTGGGATTGAGGGAAAAGTCGATGAAGAAAGAGGACACTGTGATCAGGGAATTGGTGAGAAGAGAGAGCTTTCTGAAGAGAACCCAGTTGAAGAAGCGGCACGAGTGGGTGAAGACGTTGGTTGCTCTTCAAGTGTAAATGGAAATCCAGCTGAAGGTCCAAATATTGATGGTCGCTATAGTTTCTTAGATTCTGAGCCCGATCTCCCATTGAGTTCTTATCCTAATCCCTCTATGGTTGATCTCACTCTAATGCATGATCAAAAGCCTAAAGTTAACGAAGGCGGAGGAGGAGAAGGAAAAGAAGAAGATCAGAAGAGTGTGATGGATCTTGGGCCCTGCGTGTTGGAGAGGTATCGGAGGTTGGAAAGCTTGATCGCCAGGAGAAGAGCAAAGAAGAATCTGAGGTTCGAATTGGAAAAGAATCTAATTGATTTGGATGTTGACGGTTCAGCTTCGAGTGTGGACGAATTTTCACGATTTCATGCTCAAATTCCGCCAATCTCAGCACCAAGACCGAATCCATTAGATCTTTTTAATGATTCAGAGGAAACAAGCGCGATTCCTGGCTCCGCTCCTTCCATTCTTCATCAGAGAAAAAGCCCATTTGACCTTTCTCCTTTTGATCAAGTGAGTGAAAGCAGCGGCATCAGCAGCTTGTTGCGAGAGAATTGGTATCCTAGAGAGTTTATGTCCATTTCACAAAGAGATATGTTGTTTAGAAGACACGACAGCTTCAATTTATCTGGTGGGGAACTTAGACAGGAGAAGCACTTTTCAAGATTAAGACCTTATTATGCTTCCGACACAATAGATTTGGACTTGGGAAGTTCTTCTACTACTTTTCATAGGCAGTTGAGCGACAAGAGTGAGTCGAAGTTGAGTTTCGTTCTTGAATTGGATGATGTTGTTTCTTCTGTTAATGATCAGGATTACTGTGAAAACACTATAGAAAAGCATGACGAGGAAACTTTGGAAGATGGAAGTCAATATTTGGATGGAGGTGAATCGATGGAGGTTGAAGTGGAGAACAGCGAGATCAGCGCTACTGATGGTGATGTGAGTCGTTTGAACGATGTTGAATTGTTTGGATCATTGGAGGAGAAAGAAGATAGTGAAGAAATAAGTTCGAGTTTAACCATTTTAGATGCTGAGAAATTTAAATTGATGGAAGAGAAGCAAGGGGGTTTGACATCCCACGTATTATCAGAAGACACTGAGAAAAAGTCCATTCCTGATCTTATCAGCTGGGAAGGAACTGGCAAGAGTCAAATTTTGCATAATACAGGTATTGAAATTGGATATTTGACCCATCAGCAAAGGTATGATAATTCAAGAATTCTTGTATGATAATGTCTTCTAACGGTGGTTCCTCTCTTTGCAGGTGAAGACAGTGTTGGTGCAGATTCGTCCTTAGAAGCCGAGGCAAAATTAAATCTATCCAGAGTGGTTTCATTTCCAATGCTGGTTGAGGAGAAAGTAGTCTCAGAACATGGCGGAGAAATGCCTGCTAGTGATGAAACTAATTTGGTAAATTTATTTAGCGTATCTTCTACAAAGGAAAGTGAGTCAAGATCGAAAGCGACTGAAGAAAATGATTTGATTGGCATTAAATCATCGACAGTTCATCAAGCTTCTGTTAATCTAGCGGCATCCGAAATCTCAGGGGGAGCAAAAGCAGGAGAAAGTAATCTGATTGATCTAAATTCCTATCCGGAAAGTTTGCTGTTAAATGGTTTAAATTCATATGCACCCGAACTGGTTCAACCATCTACTCAGAACTATCTTATGCAGCCATCATTTCAACCTGATTTTGGAGACTCGTATATCAGTATTATGGATTTACACCCAATCCCCGAAGTGGACTTCTCTATGATCTCTGAGGAGACTTTGAAAGTCTTAAAACTTCAAAAAGAGCAAGGGAACTTGACACTCTCTGATTCGGTTGTTGGTTCGACTGAACCAGACATAACAGGAGAGCAAAACATTGTTTATTCGGATATTGAACGAGACTTGACTCATAAGTTTGAGGAAGGAAGTCCTTCAGATAATGCTCCCACAATTCATATTCATGATGGTGGTCCTGTTCAGTTGCAGTTGCTTGATTCGATAGAAAGCTTGAATAAACCAAGTTCATCACCTATGGATTTTGATTTTCTGAGCAAGCCTGGTATTGTTTCAACTGAGTCAAGAAAAGAAATCGCCAACACAGTCCAAACCAAGCGAGAATTAAGTCCTGAAAAATATTTATATGATTCTGAGGAGGAATGCGATCAGATTTATCCTGAGTTCATAGGTATCGATGATATTGACGAAGATTTGCTGTCGGAATTGGATGCAGTAGGAGATTTTCATGTAGAAGAATTAATGCCAGGCCGGCGGTTCAATCGAATGGCCACGGATTTTTCAAATACTGAAATTCACGAAATTCCTGCGGAGCTGCAAAATTCTCAAGCTTCTCTTAATCTCTCTCGAAATTTTCCCTCAAGGTCTACGGAAGTTGTAGGAACTTTGTTCGGGCCATCTTCTGGGGACCCTGAGCAGACGGTGTACAATCCTAGGTTCCGCATTCTTGATTCAAGCTCTGCCGAAGAAATCAATTCACTACTTAAGCAACTCCAGGAGGAAGAAGAAGAAGCGAAGGTGCCTTTTGTTCCAGTGGCCAATAATGAGAATTCATCAACAGTAAACAAGGAAGCTGGTTCCAGTGAATTGGGTTCAACCGAAAGTGAACCCAAACTAATAGAGAATGATTCGGATATGGTAGTTCTTGAAGCTAAGCGCATCGAAGATATAGATTCAGCCATTAAACAATTCAATGAAATTCTTGATAAGTCTTCAATTTCAGAATTTGGAAGTTTCGAAGTTGTCCAAGGTGAAACGAATTTTGGGCCAACGGTGGTTGATTCAGATGTTCAGGTTATTGAAGCAAAATCTTTGGACGACATAAATGTTGCTTTGAAGCAGTTCTCTGAAGGTCTTGATAAATCTTTAATTTCAGAAGTTGAAAGTTCTGAAGTTGTCCAAGGTGAAAGGGATTTTGGGCCAACGGTGGTTGATTCAGATACTCAGGTTATTGAGGCAAAATCATTGGATGACATAAATGTTGCTTTGCAGCAGTTCTCTGAAGGTCTCGATAAACCATTAAGCTTAGAAGTTGCAAGCTCCGATGTTATAGAACGTGAGCGGCATTTCTTCGAGGCAATGGCGATAATTTCAGATATTCAGGTTACTGAAGCAAAATCTTTGGATGACATAGCTGTTGCTTGGAAGCAGTTCTCTGAAGATCCTGAGAAATCTACAATTCCGGATATAAGAGGTTCCCAACTTATACCAGGTGTCATGGATATCGAACCGATAGAGACTAATTCAGATATTCAGGTTATTGAGGCAAAATCTTTGGATGACATTGATGTTGTTCTGAAGCAGTTCTCTGAAGGTCTAGAAAAATCGTTAATCTCAGAAGTTGGAAGTTTGGAATTTACACAAGGTGAAATAGACTTCGAGCCAACGATGATCAATTCTGATATTCTTGTTGTCGAAGCAAGATCATTGGATGACATAGATGTTGCTTTGAAGCAGTTTTCAGGCAGCGTCAATGACAGCAATTCAGAAGCACATGAAAAAAGATGATTCTGAAGTTCAATTAGCTAAAGATTTTGAAATGGCTTCTAAGAAATCAGTTTTTGACGAATCTCAAAGACTTGAAGCAATGAAGGGGTGTTTCTAGCTCAATTGCTTCAACCTTGGGAGAAGATATAGGATAAAAATAAACATGGAGTCAAGCTGAAGCTCCAACTCTAGCTCAAACGATTTCGGGTGATTCAATGATGAGCCTCTTTGCTGGTTCTCTTGGTCTATTCGTTGGTTTTCTGGTTTAAGGGATTTGTGTTTTCGACGGAAGAGTTTGGATCTTTTTCGGTCGATTTTTGTAGATGTTATTTGTTTCTTTTTCCTTTTCTCCTCGGTTCTTTCGGGTCAAGATATAATTCGATTTTTTTGCCCTTGTGAATAGTGAATATTGTTTTTGTTCGAGTTTGATTGATTTGAGTTTGGATCAGATTTTTTTTTTTTTTTTTTGGTCATTTGGATAGAAGGTTGGTGATCATATTGCATGTAATTTAAACTTATAATGAGTGATTGGTAAATTTGATATTATGAGCCATATGTTTGAATCTCTTATTACATACATTATCGAGTGATGAATTTGTATTGTGAAATTTTGCATGGTGCAAGAATAACATGATGATTAATGTTGTTCATTTTTAATGTACAATTCATGCCTACATGATTCATACCAACTTTTATTTTCAACAATCAATTATTGTATAATATATAATATAATATGAAACTCAGCTGGAAAGGTCCCCTGAGGAAATAAAATTCAAAGGGCCTAAGTGCTCTCCAATCACTAGAGCTTTTGGGGCCACCACTCAACATGTTAATGGTGGTGAGATTTATAAATAGAAAATGCTTTAAATATAGGAGCTTTTGGACTTGTTGGATTGAATCAGATAGTGATTTACAGCTGTATTGTTAATGGTGATTTTGGGGGCACGTTGGTTTTTTAAAGGTACTTTTTTATTTTATTTTATTTTTTCTCCTCTTTTGGATTCTTTTAGAACTTGCTTGTCTCAACTTTTAGAAACTGTTTTTTTTTTAAACCAAAAATATTCTGATGATTTATAGTTAGATATTTAGCAGAAAAAAAAAATCTCGAGCAATTGTGAAGTAGAGCTAAAATTTCAAACTTTTGTAAGCGGAATTTCCTGTTTAAAGTTTTTCGCTTTTCTTGTAATGCGGTTACTATAACTGAAGCTCTCAATGTTTTTTTTTCCTTGCTTTTTGTACTTGGTAAATTCCGATAAAGTAACATCTAGTACAAAATGCCTCAATTAGTGCTTCTGCTTTATAGAGAATTTGTAACAACTTTTTTCAGATAATACCAAATATGTTCATATTGCAATTCTCTAGAAGCTCTAGGTGGACTGAACCTTAAACCCTAAACCCTAATAGACCCTCGGCAGTTGTTAGGGCACCCGTGCGGACGTAGTTTATATCACAAGTGTTTGTCACACCTTAATAGTTCTATACTGGATAGTATAACGATAATTCTTGGATTATATAAGATTCACTATTTAAAATGGGTTTAACAAATTTTTGATTCACCGTTTGAATACACGATAAGTTGTTGATACTAGTGCACCTAAACGGGAGCCAATCCGATCTACTCGAGAAGACCGATCCGACCCGGTTTGTGTGGGTCAGGGCCAGTACATTGGGCCAGATCGGCCCTCCGCACCAAATGTTCTACAAAACCTGGGTCGGGTTTAGGTTTTGTTATTGACTCGGCCTTGAGTCGGAGATTTGTTTAGTTGACCCAGCCCGGCCCGGTCTACCCTGGCCCGCTCTGTTTCGACCGGCCTCGGGTCCAAAAATTCTGGCTTGTCGACCAGTAATTTTAATTAACAAAATTAAAAGTAGAAGCTCAATATATTATAGGGAAAACTTCAAAAATCTCCGGTGTGGTTTCGTAGTTTCTCACTTTGCTCTCGTGTGGTTTAAAATGTATCAAATTGCCCCCCTGTGATTTCGTTCTTATCTTTTCGGTAGCTTTTTCGTTAATATTTCATTAAATTATATACCAAAAACTTCAAATACTTATCTAGATTTATCAAATATTCACTTTAGTACCCTTTAATTTTAACTTTATCACTGATTTAAGAAAAAAAAATAATGAAATTGATAAGAAAAAGAGAAAAAAAAAACCACAGGGGGCAAATTGATACATTTTAAACCATGTGGGGGCAAAGTGAGAAACTACGAAACCACAGGGAGGTTTTGAAGTTTTTCCTATATTATATATATATACTCTACAGCACGACCAAATTATAGATTACGTGTTGATTTTGAAAAGTCTGAGAATTATTTGAAATTTAACTTTTAAAGTTGAATAATAGATAAAGAACCACAAATTACCATCCCGAAACGTTATTCTCTACTTAGTTACACAAAATAAACTTAAAATTAATTGTTAAAAACAGGGAATTAAATTCGGCCAATCACAGCCGGAAATTTCGAAATCCGTGTTCGATATCCGCAGTTATTGTTGCATAAATCACGGTGGGAGTTGCAAAAGGTCAAACATAGCCATGTAGGGCATTTTTAAAAAAATACAACTAAAAAAAATAAAATAAAATAAAATCATTTGAACATGCTTTATCGCCGTGTCTCCACTTTATCCACTCAGGAAGAATTGTTGACTACACCATGTGCACCACCGGTCAGTTTGTGTCTACCTTATTTTGAAGGCCGTCTATTTGGTTTTCATTTTTATTGTTAAAATTTGCCAAAATTGATTAGGTAGATTTAATTTCATAATAATAAATATTTTTTCTGGGTTATTTTTTCAATAAATTAATGCCTTTTAAAAAAATTATTGAATAGCATAGCTTACCATTAATATTTATTAAATTTGTAGTCTGTAATGAATTAAGATAATTAGCAAGAAATTTATAATAAATCATCATGCACCAAACCATCTAAATTCTAGCTGTCACATAGTGGCATCGAAATTATAAAATTAATTTTTCTGACTTAAAAACTAATGTACGAATAAATATATGGAGCTGCCTTCTCTATTGAAAATTTTGGATTTAATATTGATATGAAATGAAGTAAAAATTATAAATCTGAGTTAAGTTCAGTGTAAAAGAGAAATATTTCATATTGTATTGCGATGTGCATGCATAATATCTGTTTATAAAAATATCTAGACAAGTACTTAAAAAAAATGTGGACTGAGATCTAAAATCTTATGCGCAACAATCATTCTACTTTTAAGTAGCAGATTACAAATTACAAATAATTTCTACATATTTCACAAAAACAAAAAAGGAAAAGTACGGTTCGCAGGCCGACGAGGTGCACCTGGTGTAGTATACGGTTTCCCGACCCGAAGCCCGCATGCGACCGCGTCGCATACCGCCACAGAGCTCACACCTCTTATGAGGACGCTTTGCTCCTCCCACGTTCTCTCTCCCTCTCTATCTCTCTCTCTCTCTACCCCCGCTTCGTGCCCTTCCACTAATACCTTCTAAGCATCACAAGAAGAAGAAGAAGAAGAGGGATTCGCCCCCATTCTCTAAGCTCACTCCCCCTTTCTCCCTATCTCATCACCATCCCCCTCGATCTCTCCCCTCCGAAACCCTAGGTAGTCCTCCTCTTACCACCCCCGCCGCCCATGGCGGATCGGATCCACCCCTCCTCCGACGACTCCGGCGAGTTCCCCCCTCCTCCCCGCTACGGGCGCCACTACAACCACCACTCCTCCTCCTCCGACCCCTCCGCGAGCCCCCTCTTCCCCTCCTCCTTCTCCTCCTCCTCCAACCCCCCCTCGGGCCAATTCCTCGTCCAGCTCCCCAGGGACCAGGTCTACCGCGTCCCCCCTCCGGAGAACGCCCACCTCCTCAAATCCTACGCCCGCCGCGCCGCGCGCCGCCGCCGCCGCAGCTGCTTCTGCGCCCTCCGCCTCGCCCTCGCCCTCCTCCTCTCCCTCGCCCTCCTCGCCGCCGTCGCCGCCGCCGCCCTCTTCTTCGCCCTCCGCCCCAAACTCCCCTCCTACTCCCTCCTCTCCCTCTCCGTCCACGGCCTCAACCTCTCCTCCCCCTCCCCCTCCCCCTCCGCCCCCGAATTCGCCGCCGCGATCCGCGCCCGAAACCCTAACGGAAAGATCGCCATCGAGTACCGCCGCGGGAGCGCCGTCGCCGTCTCCTACGGCGCCGCCAACCTCGCTGACGGCGTCTGGCCCGCCTTCGACCAGGGGCCGCGGAACGTGACGGCGTTCGTGACGGCGTTGCGCGGGGCCGGGGTGCGCCTGTCCCCGCAGATGCGGTCGTCCATGGCGGCGGCGGAGAGGCGCGGCGCCGTGCCGTTAACTCTGGACGCGAGCGTCCCCGTTAGGGTTAGGGCCGGCGCCGTCACCACCTGGACGGTCACCGTTAAGGTGCGGTGCGGCGTGACCGTGGATAGGCTCGCGCCCGACTCCAAGGTGGTCTCCGAGTCGTGCCACATCAGAGTCGACATATTCTGATTTTACGGCGTTACCGTTGCGCGGCCGCTATTTTCCGTTACGTGCTGGCTGGTGTCGTACTTTTTGGCGGGTAAATTACATCGGAGAGTCCTCGAACGTACAAAATTGCATTTTAATCTACAAGCTTTAATTTATTATAATTTAGTCCTTGCAAATTTCTCTCTCTCTCTTTTTTTTTTTTTGCCTAATCCCTTACAATGATACAAGCATAAGTACTCACGGGTGACAACGGAGTTGACTATTGAATAATTATGATCCAAGTAACAAAATGTAATGAGAAAATTTAATACAACCTACCTAACAAATTGAAGAGTAAAATAATATTATAAATTAAAGTTTGAACATTAACTTGCAATTAACAGTTTGAGAATCTTTCATGTAGTTTACCCTTCTTTTGGTTTTTGCAGTGGACTCCTATTGATGTGTGAACCGTTGATATCTGTTTAGAAGTATGTTGTAATAAATAATAAAAGTATAAATTTAAAAAAAATTAGAGATTGTACAATAATTTTATTGTTGTTTTCTGTGTGAATTTGAACTTTTTCTCTTTTTTACGAAAAAACTTCTTGCCCCTTGTTTGATTATGGCCGAAATTTGTACCTCAGAAGATTTTTTTTTTAATTATTGTTCACCTTGTTTGCGTGTACCTTGAGTGAAAGGGTGTTATTAATTTTGTGTTTCTTTTTTTTTTTCTGTATATTTTTAGAGAGAGTTGACTTTCTTAAGACGCTGGTGTGTGCAATATTTTATAGCATGTATGTACAAAGTTGTACATGTGAGTGTTGTTTAATCGTGGTCTCCATCAAACTCGTCCAGTCTTAATGTGTACTTAGTGGAATGCATGTCATAATCCAATTTTCTAGATAATGTATTATAGCAATATTTTTATTATACTGTTCTGCTTATTTTAATTGTTGTTCAAGGTTAGCATTGTTTTGTGATACATAGAAAGAGGGCGAGTTCTTTACGGTCATTATGCAAGAAATTGTTGCACCCTACCGATATGACGGCTTAAAAACGATATCCAAAGCTGTTGGTGGATTATTTGGAAAGTCAGAAATGATTCAATTTTTCGAGATATCATTCTAAATCCCGGGCTAGCGGTACACAGATTAAAGCTTCTAGTGAAGGAGTGGGATTTTATTCTTGCTTCTTAAGTTTTTTTTTTTTTTTTTTTTTTTTTTTTTTTTTTTTNATTGCAAAGTGTATGTGAATATTTCTATTGCTTTGGATATCATTTTTTTTTTTTGAAGGATTTCCTTTCTTTTGGGGCTAGGTTGCTCCACACTTGTAGCTTAATTCATCAATCTAATAAATAAAGCGGATAGCGTGCTACTTATTTCTAAAAAAAAAATGATATCCAAAGCAATAGAAATATTCACATACACTTTGCAATAAAATTCACTGAGATGGATCGATAAGTTAATTCTTGGAGAGGCCAAACAAAAATTTATTATGATAATTATTTTGGTGTGTACCTGCACTTTTAGGTATAATATTGGGTTTGTTTGATTCGATCTCCACTATCTACAGAAGGTAGAAATTGATATTGATCCTTTAAAGAAGCGTAAATAATGTAGTCCGCGAAAAATACCTTCTACACTTCGTAATTAAGATATTTTAAATTAAGAAATATGCTAAATATTTCTGACTATGAATCAAATAAGATGTCACTATTAAACATTACATAATAAGTTAGAAAATAACAATTCAATCATGATCTCCATGAGACTTTTTTTTTCCTTAATCATCATCAATTATACAACAGTTAATCATCAAAGCATCTGCCAAATAGTTGCGTCCATGTTTAGTCTTTGGATCCGAACCCGATTTGTTGGGTCGAATTCGGGCACAGTTCGTTACGCGGTTCGCTAGCGCACGGTTTTCAAAGCAAAGCAGCAAACACGATGCCATCCCATTTGCGCGCCCTATAAAGGGCCAACCTCCCCGCGACCCCGCGTCACTTTTTCCCTCGCCATTTCGAATCGAAAGAGCTTCGCGATGGTTTCTCTCTCCTCTCCCCCTCTCTCCCTCTCTCTCCCTCCTCCCTCTCCTTCCCCCGCTCGACGACGTGCTCTGACCCTAGGGTTTCCCCATCCCCGACCTCCTCGTCCCCAAAACCCCGAGCTCGCTCTCCTCCGCCGAGCTCCTTCCCTCCGGATCCCTGATCCCGCGCCTTTCCCTGGTGGATCTCGCAGTGGACTCTTCGGGAACGGCATTGGGTGAGTTCTGATTCAATTTCTAGGGTTTTAATCCTCCGTTCTTTATATTGTTCACTGGATCACGTTGTTCGATAGAATCTGAATCCTGTTTGGAGCGACTGCAGTCGTGTTGGCTTCGATCTTGACGAACACAATAGTTTAATTAGGGTTTTCACGATTTCGTTTCATAAAATTTTGAGATCTCTGGTTTTTTGATGAGTAATGTTGAAGCGATGTATAATTAGGTGAAGTTTCCTGATAGTGGGAATTGCTATTACCCATTATGAGGAATTGGAACATTCAATGGACAGGAATTAAGATGGATATGATGATGTTAGTGATGATGATAGCGATCTCAGAGCTTTTTCTGATGCGATCTATGCTGGAATATAGAATAAGAACACTGGTTTCTAATTTCTTCTCACGCTAATCCGAGCTTCAGATCAATGTGTTATGTTCTTGATGCATAAGGACTGCTCCCTAATTGTTGAAACAGGGTCGTAATGTTTTGTTCCTAAACACCGACTCTTTTTGTTGTTTCTATCTCTTATATTTCACTTTCTTTTTCTCTTTTGTAACAGCCCCTAACTCTTTTTTGTTTGATCGATACGCATCAAATTTTAATTATGACAGCAGGACTTGTTCCCAGTCTGTTCTCACCTGCTGTTATCCGGCACACAACTCTTGGGTATGTTTTCTTCACATAAAATACTATGAACATTGTCATTGTTTTAGGGCCTTTCTTTTCCTTATAAACTCAGGATTTAGGAGATGGGTGAAAACACTAAATCTTTCACCAATCTTTGCTAATTCTTTCTGAGATAATTTGATCAAATTACTGTTTTCAAGTATTGCTGTCCGGTCAGCACAGTCTGGCCGCTAGTGCCGATAGGCCTGTGCTGTCTGTACCTATCGTGAGGCATGCCATGTCATCCCAATGTCACACCAGCAGCCCCCGTGCTAGTGGCATGACAATTCTTGTCCAATTTCTTTATTTAGTATAATTGCTGGCTAATGTGGTCTGTATCTTAAGCTTTTTAGATAGCCGTCTGAAGGGTTAGGTCTGGTTTGGGTTGGGTTAGTTAGGGTTCCAGTCATTTTGGATCTTGTCACTTCAGCTTTTGGGCTGTTTTGATTTGAGTATCAGGTTAGTGGGTCACGTGGTTCTGATTATGTTGGCTCTGGAAGGATTGATTAGTCTTGAGAATAGTATATTGGGATATTTTAGACTACAAATGGCAATTTAACTACATTGACCAATCTTAACATGTTTTATTGGAAATTCGTCTACTGTTGAATGACTTAATTCGTGGTATATTTTGTTCACTGCTGTGACAATTTACAGATCCTAGGTGGTGACAATTATTGGGCAGTGGTGATACCCTTCGTTGAAGATTTAGGCATTGTTGCACGATTAGTTATCGCCACTCGAGGGGACCATCTATCAGCACTAAGTCAGATGGTGAGATTATCAGTTCTCTTTAAGAAAGAATACTGGTCCTAAACTCTTGTTTCTCACAGACGATCCTTCTTTAGGGCTTTACCCTTGACATTTCCAGTATAATTGTGACGATCCTACTTAATCTTTCGATACAACCTCCAGGTTTATGTGAAAAAAATCTTCCAAAACATTCTTCTTGATATGTCTCTTAAAAGCTACGTTCATCATTTCAAGTGAATGTCCTCAGTCATTGGCGTTTAAATATCTCATAGACTCGTATCATCAGCACTTGGTTTGAGTTTTGGCACATTTTTCTTCATTCAAAAAAAATTTAAGGGGGTTACCCTGCAGAGATTTTGATGCTTAAAAACAGTTCCAAGCCATCAGTTAGCTGAGGAGATTCTACCTAGTGTAATCTTTGGGAAGATGTTCGTTAAATCATGGGCATACAGATTATCGATGTGATTAAAATTAATTTTCATTAGTATTCTATACCTCTCGAGGGTCATTGCAGCCTTATTGAGAAAACATTGTATATTATTCTTGCTCTGTTATCAAATTGAATTTAGCAAATATTATGTACTTTTATTACATTATTAAGAAGCTCATAAACTTGAGTTAATTTGGTAAGATAGTATAAATTACTGTTGTCGCCTTGTCGGCAGCTGGATATTTATAGTGGTAGCGATTCGAGAATAATTGCAGGTTTTGACTCTTCTATTTTTTTCTTGTTGTTATTCAGACTCCACTGACAAATAAAGAGATTTCTGAAAGTTAGCAATGTATAGCATTTATTTGCAGTGTAAATTCCTTATGTTCTTTGGCTCCATATTTCTGCAGTTTGATGGCATTGCAGCCGCTAATGAGATGGTGATCAACGGTCGTATAAGGAATCGGAGATCTTTTCTAGTAACAGTAGTTTCCCTACGAAATTTGTGAGTCACCAATAGAAGAAGTTTTAAACGATATTTGCATCCTTTTGGCTTTTACAACAGCTCTGAGTAATCGAATAAGTGCGGATACCTTATCTTTGGATGTTATATCTGTAAAGAAGACGGTGTTGGATTGCAGATTTTGTGTTAGATCTTCTGCAAAACCTCTAACAGTATGTTTGATTAATGAAAAATCAACTAATCACTACCTAAATTGAAGGTAAATGCCATTCATTATGATCTAGAACAATTACGTTGCTTGTGAATAGAAAATTACTTGAGTTGGAGTTAGCTCTTTCATTTAATGCCTAATGATCTAATAGTCCTAAGTCCTAACTCAACCTAATTATCTATTTGGGCTAACTCGACTTCTACCAACTTTGCAGGGATACTGAACTTCAGCCTCACGTACTACAGGATCTCAAGTTACAGAGATACTTTACTCAGGATGAGCATTACCAAAAGGTAAGTTTCGAAAAGCATGAAGTTCTTCCCACTTTTCTAATTTCCATGTTGAGAAGCATCTCCATCTAGTTGGCACATGATAGAGAATTTGGCTTCTCAGAAAAGCACTTGGATTTATGGTTGGATGAATTAATTCTCTTACAGTGGACTACTGCAGTGATCAAATTACTTTATGTATCATTAATAGGTTTATTTTGGTAAGTATGATAATGAAGAATTTGTGGACATATCAGCAAATGGAGAAAGCACAAGGTTTGTTGGCTTCCTCTTGAGGTTTTTGATTAAACTTGTTTAGCATTTGGTATCAATTAACTGCTGTTTAACACCATCATACTTTCTTTTGCCTTTTCCCCTCTCTTATTATTTGTGGGTATCCTGGGTTGGAACGCATGTTGCAGGGTTTCTTTTATACAGGGTCCATTATGCTACATGGAAATCCCTATAGAAGGTTTATATTAGTTAGTTGTCTTTCATATCTATTAGACAATTAAGACTCCACGATTAGATAAAAAGTCAAGTTATCTGGAAGCCTATCATTTTATGAGTTTCTTGCAAACAATGTAATACAACTATCTACTTAATTTTTGCTTCGAAAGAATAAACTTTACGTGAACTATACTGCACCTTTGAATAGGTATCTAAACTTCATTAAATTTCAATATCCTGTATAACCTTTCATTTATCTGACTTTTAATCAATTCCAACAAGCTCCAATAGACCTTAGCTGTAGTCATAGAGACAGAAGTGTTTAAATATACTGTTCACTAGTTAGACATGTGCGGTGATTGAATCAAACAAACTGTAAAATTAGACAGCAAAATCTAAATTGTTGGAGATAACCATTTCAAAATGCTTACTAATTTTTCATATTCAGCATAAAGGCCATTTACTGTGCAATACTTCTTGTGCATTATTTGCGCCCTTTATTATATTGTTGTTTTCTTCAGTGTGTTGGTGACAAATACACCGGATAAGCTTGGGTTGCTAGCTACTATCTTCACCGTTCTTCATGAATGGAACATTACTGTGGAATCAGCCGAGATGCACACTTGTGTAAGTCCACGACTCAATTTTATTTTGTTTGTCAAGTTTTATTCAAAGATTCCAGTGTTCATGTAAGTGACCTTCGACATGCTATTTTAACAGCGTGGATCTGCCGTGAATAAATTCATAATCAGCTACCAAGGCTTAGCTTTAACCAAAGAGGCTGCTCAGGTAATTTAAGCACTAGTATTTCTTTGTCTAATAGTCACTATACTTGGACTGATCGCCCCTAGCGCAAGTGGCAAAGGAATTGCTGGTTGATATCCAAGGCCCCAAGTTCGAAGTCTAGTTATATTTTCAGCTAAGTTTATTTCTAAAAAAAAATAAACGAATTGAATAACATACTACCTTTCTCTCTAAAAAAAGTAGTAACTGTACTTGGTGGGATATGCCACCTAAAGTCCATTACCATCAAATAGTTAAACAAACACATAACAAGCTTGCTTGTTCTATAGCCACTAAGAAAGAGAGAATAAAAAATCCAGACAGAATAGAGCAAACTAGCTAGTTCACTTGGAGAACGACAAGAAAAAACAAACAACACAAGATCTAATAAAGAAATATATAGGTTACTTCAAGTTTACTGCAATGACAGTTCATATGATTTTCCAAGTAGCTCACTAGTAACTGGTTCATGTTGTAGCTCTTTCTTACCTCAGTTTTTTTTCTTTCTCCTATTTTTATGTCACTTAAAATGCAGGACCTCACACGAGAGCTGTATTACCGCGTCTGTATAGGCGAATGAGCGAGATTTTAAATGCTATATGGAAGGACTTCAGAAAGGGTTGGATGTAGCAGCTACTGCATGTACTAATTGCATATTCAGGTTGGTAGTTACAATTCAGTAAATTCACGTGCTTCGATTCTTTGAGAGGCCGGAACCTTTTAAGTTCTTGCTCTGTCAAGATTTGAAACAACCACTATACAAACCTACTCAAGTGAGAACTCACTCTTATGGGATGCAGAAAAGAAATTCCATGAATGAACTTTTTCTCAGCACTGTAAAAATTTGAATAAGACAGAGAGTGTTATTTGCACACGGAAACTTCATGACTAACTTCTCTAGGCCAAGACATCACCAATATGGTTGCAAACTTATGCTGAAGCACTGTTGGTTCATCTCTCGATCAGTTTACTTGTGAAGGAGATGAGACCTTGGGATGAACTTCCACAAACATTATACTATCATCCATGCTGCTGCAATCAAAGGGTGTATTTGGCATTGGTTATATTTCTTGTTTTTCATTCGATTTAATCACTATGAAATCAAAATTGCACAGGGATGGGCTAAGTTTTTCTTGTCATTAGCAGTTAGCAAAATCATCTTTAAGAAGGGGAAAAACAGCAATATTTAAGAGTTTGTATTAAGTTTTCTAATTCAACAAGACAAAGCCTGTAGATCAAGAGTTCGCAAAAAGTCATCAATAGCAAAACTAATATTCCATCCTTCGATGCCATCAGTCATGTAGAACTCGAGGAAGAGCAAAGAGAAAAAAGAAAATAAAAGGAAACCTTGTAACTGATGTCGAAAAAGGCCTAGGATTTTGCCCAAGCAGTAAGACAGAGCAGCGCATATAGAACTAGGGGTGTGGCAATCCAGCTCGCTGTTCGCGAGCCAGCTCGTGTTCGGCTCGAAATGAGCTCCGAGATCGGCTCGCTCGTTTAGTAAACGAGCCGAACACGACCTGGATTTTTCAGCTCGTTTAATAAACGAGCCGAACACGAGCTGGGGTCAGCTCGCTCGTGTTCGGCTCGATAACAGTTTGAATACATATATTTTATATTTATAATTTATTTAATTTATATTTTTATATATATAAATATTATATATATATATAATATATAATTTTTATTATTTATTTTTAGCAAAATAATATAAATGCGAGTTTAATTATAAAAAGACTCATTTATATGTAAAGTTTCAAACTATAGATCACAGTCTAATGATAAGATTTGATAAACTTATTTTATATATATATATTTAATCTAATCATTTTTAATTTATTGTTCGTTGGCCAGCTCGTGAGCCAGCTCGTGTTCGGCTCGTTAATACAAACGAACCGAACACGAGCTGAATTTTTAAACGAGCCAAACATGAGCCGAACCCAGCTCGCTCGTGTTCGGCTCGTTTACACCCCTACATAGAACTGCATTCCACTAAATTTGACAAACATTAGATTAAATAATACCATGAGCTCAAAAGTTCTTCAGGCTTAAAGGAATGCAAACTAGCTCATAAAGGAGTAGAAATCTGCTGTTTGAACACAACATACGCAGAACAACTATCATCCACAAATAACTACCCTTCCCCTGCAGAAAACAAAGGCCAAAAGATTTCAAAAATCAACTACCTTTAAATCACGCTTTGTATCTCCTATATTAATGTTTCTTGTGAGGTTTTGCAGGAATTTTCCCGTAAGCCACGAGCCTCGAAAACGGCAGTTTCAACTCGGCCTGCCGCCGTCTCCTTCTGGTGCGCCTAGACAACTGCTCTTCACCATTCAATTCGGTTGTTTCAGTTCTCCGTTTTCCGTTCTCTAAGTCTGAAGATTTCCGGCCTTCTTGTGCCCCAGAATTCGAGTTTTTATTCCTCTCACTCTTTCCTCCCTGAAGAATCAAATCCTTCTTCAACTTCTGGTGATACGTAACCTTCCACTCATTCTGCCTATACGGCGCTAACTTCTTCAACGAAACATACTGGTTCAAGTCCTTATCATTCGCCATCAAAAGCTCTTCGGGACGCAAGCCGTATCTATTAGAGGGTACAGGCTTATACTTGAATCGAGTTTTTAAATCCCCGATGGTATCTTCATAATCCAATTTATAGTACTCTTCCAACTCTTTTTCTAACTCCACTTTCTCCTTAAGAGAGATCTTTCTTTTCCTCTTCCTCTTACCCTCCACCTCCTCTTCCGTCTCTTTTCCCTCTTTCATTTGCAAGAATCTCTCCCTCGCCGCCGCAAAACCCTCACCCGACCCGCCAACATCCCAACCTTTGGGAAGCCCAAGCAATTCGTCTTCCTTATCGAAATCCGGTTTCTCCAGTTCAGCCTCGTCATCGCTTCCAAAATCAGGGTTAGTGTCCTCGGCCTCATAGTAATCCGCATCGAACACCTCTTTCATCTTCTTATCGTACTCCTCGGGATCGAAGTCCTCCTCAAGATCATCTGCCCCCAATTTACAGGCCCCGTCGTCGGCAATTCCCGCTACCGCCCGAATCTTCTCCAACCTCTCTTGAATCTCCTTCTTCTTCAAATTCTTCAAATGCTTCAGCTCCTCCTTCCTTTCCTGCTCGGCCAAAGCCATCCTTTCCTCTTTGCTCTTCCTCTGGACCTTCCTGCTATTCGTCTTCTTCCTCACCGACCCCTCAACTACTCTCGAGTAGCCCAAAACCCTATCAGCCGCCCCTTCTTCGTGCCGGAAGTTATACTTGGCCTCGTACTCATCCTGCTTATCGAGCTCATCTTCGTCCTCCGAGATACCACAAGCATCATCAAAAGAGGGCTTTTGTTCCTTATCCTTGTCGACCCACATCCTATTCAGGAGATACTCTTTCAAAAACTTCTCGTTCTCGCTCAAGTCGTCATCTTTCCCGAAAATCTCGTCAAGTTTTTCCTCCACCTCGTGGGCACCCTCGCCGCCGACCGCGCCGACGGGAGTGCCCTTCTCCTTGATGATGTCGCCATCATTGTCGTCAGCTCCGAATGCCGCCTTCTCCGCTTCCAAGAACGCCTTGAGGCCTTCCTGCTGCTCCTTGTTGTAGACCTTAGGGTTAGAGCTCACGCGCTTCTCGACGAATTCGGGCCCCTCCTCAATCAAATGCTGCGCATTGACGTCCTTCAAATACATCTGCCGATCCTTCGTCTTCTTATTCTTAGCGGCGGCGGCCGCTTTCGGCTTCGAATCCCCCGCCGCATCTTCTTCGTCGTCATCGTCGTTGGAGGAGGAGTAGATCTTGGCGCCATCTTGGAGGATCTCGGGGTCGTTCTTCTTGACCCGGGCTAGGGTTTCGTAGAAGCGGGGATCCACCGCGAGGTCGTCATCGCCGTCGTCGTCGTCGTCGTCGTCGTCGTCGTCGTCTTCGTCGTCCTCGTTGTCGGAGGAGGAGGCGGCGCGGCCCTGCTTCTTGAGCTCCTCGAACCGCTGGAGCGCCTCGCGCTTCTTGTTGTGCTCCAAGCGCCGAGCGTAGGCCTCGTCGATCTCGATCTTGGAGAGGTCCTCCTCGTCGTCGCCCCCGGCGGGGCCACACGCGTCGAAGAGGTCGATCGCCATTGGGAGGTAAGGAGGGGGAGGGAGAGGGACGAGGATGAGGGACGCGCAGCGGAGTTGAAACCCTAGAGAGTAGAAGAGATGATGGATGGGCTCGGAGTGCGATGAGAATCAAAGGGTGGGATCTCCAGCAAATTACTGGGTCCGTGATCCAACGGTGGGATCAAGCGATCCACCTCTCAGGGGCAATTCAGTAATTTCGTCACACCTTTCCTTTCTCTATATATACACTTTGAAGTCCTAGGGTTTTGTTCGCAGCAACCGGGGAAGGGCCTAGGGTTTCTGCCTCCTCGCCGCACACGTCTCTCGCACCGTTCCGGAGCTGCTCCAATGGCCCCCGCGAAGAAAACGGTATGCGTCTCTCTCTTCTCCATATCTTTGCCTTCCTCTTCCTCTTCCTCTTCCTCTTTGATCTCTCATGAAGTCTCGAATCCATTCTTTCTTCTCCTTTCGGCGAGCTTTCATGGCCATTTGATTGGTTTTCGTTTTCGATTTTCGTGTGCTTTGATCGAATTGTAGAAGAAGAGCACGGAGAGCATAAACAACAAGCTCGCCTTGGTGATGAAGAGCGGGAAATACACGCTCGGGTACAAGACGGTTCTCAGAACCCTTCGCAGCTCCAAAGGTTTCAAAATCCATCCCCTATCTCATCAATAGATCCTTGTGCAATAAGAAGAACCCTAGGGTTTGCTACATTACATAGTTTAGATGACATTTTTAAGTATGATTTAGTATTTGGGTATTTAGAAATGGGACTGGAGTTTGGCTCTTTGGCTCTTGAATTAGTGCCTTAGAGATGAATGCAGCGCCCTAGATAAAATATCAGCCTCCTTCCCTTTATTATTCGTCTAGATGTATTTTTCTTGATCTAGGGGAAAGTAAGGAGGACATGGTAAATTTGGTCATAGGTACTATGTAGTCGATAACTATTAACTGTTAAATGCTGCTGTGTATGTGTTTTTTAGTATCTTAGAAGTTCTAACAGTTGTTCTAGAGTCTATTATCAATGATATATCGGCAATTGTTATTGCTGAATTGAGTAAAAATTAATGCTTCTGTGTGACCAATCGATCGTGCCGCTTCAACTTATAACTTAATTCTTGTTAGTGTTATTGTGGTTACACAAACTTTTGCCTTTCCTGCGACTGATTCTAGTTTGCAATTGCTATATGTAACTTTGGTCTGTTGGATTGTCTAGTCATGAGCTAGAACTTGATGGTTCTTTTGAGTATGTTTTTGATCTTCATGGCTAGAGTTTATTAATGTGATTCATTTATAGCTAAATTGGCATCTCATTTGCTTATATTTCCAGGTAAGTTGATCATCATCGCAAACAACTGCCCTCCGCTCCGCAAATCCGAGATCGAGTATTATGCTATGTTGGCGAAAGTTGGGGTACATCACTTCAATGGAAGTAAGTATATTGATCGGATCGTTGTGGTTATGTAATTGCTGATGCTCTAATCTGATTTGTTATTTTTTATTTCACCGAAAGTAATCAACAATAGTTAGATTTTTTGAACCAGGACTTGATTCAAGTTTGGTAGATCTCTTACACAATTTTGATTTTATTTGTCAGACAACGTTGATCTTGGAACTGCTTGCGGCAAGTACTTCCGGGTGTGCTGCCTCAGCATTGTTGATGCTGGTTGGTCCACTTTCTACCTTCATCTCTGCCTTTTATTTTATAATAATGAGAGTAAAGTGTATGCTAGTCCCTTTTTTATCCCAACATTGCAACTTGGTCTTGGCACTTTTTACTTAAAAATATCAGGCCCTGAACCTTCACATACATAGCATTAGTCTCGGACAGTAATCCTAGAGTAAGTGGCGAAGGACTTGGTGGTTGGTACCCGAGACCCAAGTTCGAATCCTAGTTGATTCACATTTCTAGCTAAGTTTATTTCTAAATAAAATAAACGAAGCGGGTAGCGTGCTACCTATCTCTCTCTCTCAAAAAAAGAAGTAATAAAATGTGGATTTTTAGTATAAAATGACTTCTTATGTTGTTTGTTATAGACTAAAATGAGTCATTTTACCTTAAAGGGGTAAAGTGGTTATTTTATAATAAAAATTAGAGTTGGGATTAGCTTTGACGTATATGAAAGCTCGGGAACCAAAGTTAAGTTTTAAACAAACAGTGTAGGGACCAAGCTGCAATATCGGCTGGTGCAAGGAACATCTGGACTTTTTTTTTCTCTAATTGTAGTAGTTGTATAATAATTTTATACCTATGATTTCAGGTGACTCAGAGATACTCAAGAGCATCCCTGGTGATCAGTGAGAGAGAAGAAGAGTTTTTGTCTTGCGAGAGAAATTAACGTGTATTTTGTGGTTGATCAGCAAATGGTTTTTTTTTTTCCTTAGTATATTTAGACGTGGAATTTTAACGCAAAATTCTTTCAGATAACAACTTATTCAGAGATTTTTGTTTGTTGTTTAGTGAGTATTTATTTTTTCTGTTTTATGCTCTTAAGTTTAAACTTCTGGGGGCATATCTTGTTCTTTTGCTGCTGATTATTATGCTGATTCTGAGTTATCTGTAATGTCTGCATAACTCTACATTGTGGAATATGTTTTAAACCAATCACAGAGTGCCCCCTTGAATTAGTACTCTTTGTAGGGGGGGTAATGCTGCTGCATTTTGGACATCAAAGGTGTTTTAGTATTGAAGTGCAAGGATAGTCAAAGAAAAACGACTAGTTATTTACCATTTTCTGTTTTCTGTTTGACCCGTTGCTGGATGCACTGCAGGTTGGTGGAGATGTAAAAAATGATTGTTCCAATTTTGCCGCTCTGCTAACAAATAAAGTGGAAGGCTGGAACCTTCTGGAACCTTTTTTGATCTATTGGAAGATTCACTTTTGTTTTGTATGGAGTGGTAAGTTGAGGCAAAAATGTATGACAAAATTTTGACGTGTTCTAAATTTATCATTATCTGCTAAAAAAATGAGGCGGGGGGGCCCCAAGTCCGCATGCATTCTTACTGGGAGGGGTTAAAAACTGTTGAATTCAAATATATCAAGTTAAACATTGAGTTAGTTTTACATGCAACAGCAAAATCCTATATTTTTTGAGAAAGCTCGTAGTCCTAGCTTTTTCGTGCGACCTAAATAATTGAGAAATAATTTAAAATTAACACAACAGAAAATCTGTCTAATTTGCTCAGATATATAAGTATATAACTTTAAAAGCATTATTATATATTTTTAAATTTTTTAAAAATGAAAAATATATATACTATATATATATATATATATATATATATATATATATATTTATTTATTTATTTATTTATTTTGAAGTTTGATCCTACCACTCCAACTCCAACAATTGAACGCCGCTGCACCAACCTGCATCGCCACTGCTGGGTTTGTAGTCGCAGAGCGCAATGAAAAATCTCCCGCCAATCCTTCAAAACGGACGTCACACCTTGCTGGCGGTGAGCCTTACCTCCCCCTTCCCCTACCCCTCCTTTTATTATCGAAGAGGAAACAAACCCCACGCACAATCTCACATCCCTCTCCGCTACTCAACACCATCAGAACCAAACAAAACAGCTTTTGCCCCGCTCCTCTCTCTCTCTCTCTCTCTCTCTCTCTCTCTCCATCCATGGCGCGGACGAAGCACTTCTCCAACAAGCCCTCCTCACGCTCCAAGAAGCGCCTCCAATGGAATCGCTCCCCTCGACCCCGACCCGGTCCTCTCTCTCTCTCTCTCTCTCTCTCTCTCTCTCTCTGAATCGCTTAAACCCTAAACCCTAAACCTTTTGTTCTCTTCGACGCAGGGGGAGCGACCACCTCCGCCACCCCAAGTACGGCTAGGCCGGTGAGCGCGCCATTTCCCTCTATCTCTCCCTTTTCCAAGTTCGAAGCTTTGCCCTAATCTGTTCCCCTTCCTGTCTGATCGATGCAGAGAAGCAACGCGCCTCCGCAGGGTACCGGTGCTGCTGCTACTAGTACTGCTAAGGGCCTTCTTTCTCGTGTCCATTTGAAACGAGATTTAGCTATTTTGTTTCCTTTTTGATTCATGGTCTAATGTGTGTTTTGGGCGGACGCAGCGTCGCCGGGTCAGCAGCAGCAGCAGAAGCAGAGGCAGCGCCATAGATTCAGGCCCGGCACCGTAGCGCTCCGGGAGATCCGGAAGCTTCAGAAGTCGGTCAAGCTGCTCATCCCTTTCGCCCCCTTCGTCAGAATTGTTAGCATCTGCAGAACCCTAATTGCTCTTTTTCTCGCAAATGACTACTTTCGTTTAGGGCTTCAAAGTGAGAATTTGGTGGAGAGCCTGGGGCAGCTCATAAAGATTTTTCCTTTTCTCACTTTTCCTTGTAGAACGAGTTTTAATGTTTGATGTGGTTGTAGGTGAAGGAGATTAGTAACTTCTATTCAAAGGATGTCTCACGATGGGCCGCCGAAGCTCTATTGGCTTTGCAAGAGGTACTTTGTTAACTTTTTTCATTTCCTTCGTGAGTTTCGTGTTGTAGTATAATTGTGTAACACAGGGATCTCTGGGTTGCAAATGTTCTGTTCAATGAAATGCCAGTGTTGTCCACTATATAGCTTAATAAGCATGTTTGGTATCAGAAATAAATTGTTTCTTTCTTACTTGTGACTTATAGAGCAGCAGTACTATCCTTTGACAAAATGTGCTAATTTTGCTGTTGGGATGTAAGATATTTTATATTCATCAAAGAGCTTTGATGAGATTCATAATATAGAAAGGGTGTTTTAGAAGGAATTTATGCATTTCACCAACTTAGTGACTTTAACATCACACATGGCACGTTCAAGTTTTTGAATGTGTATGATGAATAGTGATTTATAGAAAAATGTTGTTAGGATGATGGCTGGTATCATTATTTGAACTCGAGCCTTCTTCCGCCATTCAGAACTTCAATGAGTTATACTCTGTTATTGACTTATAAAGTTTATCTTACAAGGCTTTGTCAAGGATAATGATCTGAGAGTAAAATGGAGAAGGTGGCGGATTCTCAAATATCACTTACATTAGTAGTTTGTCTTTTAATTCATGTCCCAGCTTCATGCACATTGGATTTTTGTATTACAAAAATGTGATCGGTTAGACAGTTGATCATTAGCAATCCGAGAGAGCATTTTATTAATGCTGTTTGTTAGATTGACAATTCTATAATCTATGAGACCAATTTCCCCATAGTTCTAGATTTTATTTTTAGTACTTAGTCACAGATAATGTCGTCATTCCGGATGCTGTAGCAGGTAATATCCACTAAAGGAATTAGCGAGAGAAAGAAAAGAGATTACTTGGAAAAAAGACCTTTTAAGTTCACTAGCAGATTCATGGAAGTATAGTTTAGTCTGGACATGCCTCCCCCTTGGGCCTTTTTGAATATGCTGTACAGAAGTTATTTTCTCATGAGGTTGAGTTGAATTATAGTTTACTCTACTCTCTTACAGAGATCAATGTAGTAGTCCTTGAACTTTATCTAATACCAATTAAGGCACTGAAGTTTTACAAGTAACCAATATTGTCACTCTTTTGTAAATCAGTTTCTTGCATCATCTTACATGTATACGTCAATTAGGGATCACTGAATTATTAATAGCTAAACTAAGATTGTGGACACATGTTATGATATATTAAGCTTTTGGATCTGACCTATTTTTCTTGAAGTGAAAATGCATTTAGGATCTTGCTATTGCAGTTGTCGTGGAATGAAAAGCTTAAAGAAATGCATGTTACAGATACTGAATAGTTGTTATTTTTTAAATTCTCTTGTCATCTTTTTAATTCGCTGTATAAGGTATGCCTATCACCATTCTTTTCTCTCTTGTAGGCAGCAGAATCGCATTTACAGGAGTTGTTTGCGGATGCTAATCTTTGTGCAATTCATGCTAAACGTGTTACACTCAGTAAGTTGGCAAGCTAATTTTTAGGCTCTTTTTTGTTACAATCTTCTTCTTGCAGAACTAGCTACACAACCTTCCTTTTTGCGATTCTTAGCAGTAGGAAGATCCAAAAACATGTTCTCATGTATTAAAGAAGGGAATCTTACCTATGGAACCTCTGATGAAAGTTTGACTATGACTGTCACCTTATTTGGAGAAGTTTAGACGATATTCAGTTTTATTCTATATCTCACTAAAGAAATCAGATCAAATTTTACACTCTGAAGCACCTTGTCCTGCTTCCTAGAAATTGTGAATTATATAGATTCTTCCTCTTTGACTGCAGTGCAAAAGGATATACAACTTGCGAGGAGGATTGGTGGTCAGAGGACGTGGTGACACGAGACCACATGAATCATGTTCACTCAGATTTAAGAGCTTTCCATGGCACTAATCTAACATCTCTAGATCATCAATAGCTTACATTCTTAGGCTAGTCAAAAGGAGTTCTATCCCTCAAACATCTAACATGTACTTGATTCTGAAATATGCTAGGTAGCAGCACTTCATGTATCAATGGAAGCAATTGTCTATTCTTGTGGTTGTACTTTTTTATATTACATGCTGTGGCCAAACTATTGCTGTTGTTTATTTAAATCTATCAAATTCTTGGTTAGCTTATCCTCAATAGGCAATATACTATGCCAACCATCATTAATGTGACTAAAAACCAATCAAGTTTGTGCTTTTTTTTTTGGTTGAAAGTTCATTGTTTTCACCTCATTTTGTTCTTGCTATGGAAACTGATTCAATTCATCTTCTTAGACACTTTGAACATTTATCATGTGATAAAAATTATTCCTTCTGCAAGATTCTGGACAGTGGACTGAAGCATGTACTTTAAATACTTTGGTATGATATTGTAACGCCCCCAATAGTCCCACATCGGATGGGATACTGATTCCGATCAGTTTATATGAGACCTACACACTAGTAATAATAACTGGGTTTAAGCATTTTGGGCCGGTGGTTTGGGCCTAACGAGTTATTGTTGCTAGCGGGTCGGGTCGTTACAATTGGTATCAGAGCCGAATACCAGCCGGAAGTGTGAGAACTAAGTGCTATGCGGGACAAAGTGCTACACCAACAGGTTTGGTGGGAGCCACCTCTTGAATCCGTAGGAGCCACCTCTAGAATCTCACATCGCCTGGTAATGATCCTGGTTTGTCTGTCTGTGATCTGGTTTGAACCCGACGAGGACGTCAGGGTCTAAACAGGGGGAGTTTGTAACGCCCCCAATAGTCCCACATCGGATGGGATACTGATTCCGATCAGTTTATATGAGACCTACACACTAGTAATAATAACTGGGCTTAAGCATTTTGGGCCTATGGTTTGGCCCAACAAGTTATTGTTGCTAGCGGGTTGGGTCGTTACAGATATCAACTTTTCTATCGGTAGCTTTATGGGAAATCTGATTAGTAGCTATGCTCTTTTTTGAAATCTATTTTGTGATCTTTTATTGCTTTGAAAATTAGGTAAAAATTGGAGTTCCTATATATTTTGTTGAACCTTCTTAACTGAACAAATGACATGTGCAGTAGTTTTGGTACCACACAAGCACACAGCAAAGACCTAAGAAGAGATGCCTAATCTGTGACTGGAAAGGTGTGTTTTGCGGTTCACTTGTACTTTTCCAGCTTGTCCACCTGGCCTTTTTCTGCTTCAGCTTTAGCATTAGCCTATTGAGTGTTTGATCAAAAGAACTAAGCCCCACACTTAACTAAATTAGCTTACAAATACTACTAGTATATTGCATCAATGGATTATGGGCCCCATGAAGTTGAATATTTTCTCATTGAATTTCCAATTGAGCCTAAATCCACACTGATCTTTTCTACATGGGGCAAAAATAAAAATAATTGTAGAAAAAACCAAAAGAGCTCAGCAAGGATATTCAAGGTAATGAAAAAGTACTATATGAGGAGAGATTTAATCACAATTAATATATATATTACGCCATGATTAAGTCCGACTCAGTTCTTTGTCGAAGATAGATATTAGTGGATTAATTTGTTGATCGATTCAATTAATAGAGATGAAGATAACCAAAGTGTAAGCATCTAGCTACTATCTTATTTGCGAAGTAAATAAATTTTTTATTTTCCAACAAATTCTACATAATTACTGTACAACAAACCATCCAACAAGGGGAGTTTTGATTAGAATGCTATAACATTTCATGATCATCTTTTCATGTGATACACCCATTCATGGGTTGCATAGTTCACTCTATCAAAAGAAAAAGAAAAAAAACACAAGCAGTTAACTTCCTCCCCTAGTTAGCCCCCTACTAAACAAAGACAAGGAATTTATACAAAAAAAAAAAGAGAAAAAAAGAAAAAGAAAAACTCACTACAAAAATATAAGAAGAGAGTCCTTCCTCTCTTCTTTTCTCTTAAGATCTACCATACTAATTCTGCGTCGGATTCGACTTGCTCGGTGGAAGCTTCCTAAGGCTTGCATTAACTTCTATCTGAGGCTTCTTATTTGCTGCTGAATGAACTTCTCTCGGATCGAAAGAATTCGCATTATTCGTAGCTTGCAATACCCTTCTTGGTAATTGAATCCTTTCTCCTAAAATTTCCTCATTGAAAGAGGAAGGAGATGAATTAATGCTGAGGAAGAGATGAAGTAGCATTAAAGCAAAGATGATGGGGAGAGCTCTAAAAATGGCTTTCATGGTAGGTTCTTCTTTGGTGAATGAGAGGTATGAGATGGTTAAAAGAGGGTGGTGGAGTCTACTTATACAAGTTGTTTCGCAAGTGAGACCATGTGACCTCACATTTACTTCAATGCTATGCATAACCAACTTGTATTACATTTTCTATAGTGATCATATTTAACACACCACTTTATGTTGTTTACATGCTAGGGCTCCACATGGGCCAAGATTGGAGGAGAAAAGAGGAGTTAAATTAACAAAGGAAAAATCAGAGCCCTACACATTGATGCACATGGTGTGAAGGATCCTATGCTATGAGCTATGGTTAACATATATACTTTGATAGTAATTACAAGCTAGGACTAAATAGTCTCAACTTATTGTTTTCCATTCTAATGTGACACAGGCAAAAAAGGTAAACAACTTTATTTATTTGCACTTAGAAACTAATGAAGGCCCAATCATCTTCTCCTCATATTTGTAGGCATTAATAGTAAATATAATTAAAAAATAAACCTCTTCTAAGGATAGAAAAATGGTTAATATATACTTAGAGCTTTTATAGAAGCTGCAGACAGAAATGAGAATCTAAGCCTTAAAAGTAGAAACTTCAATTTGTGCTTTCAATTCTCCTACTAAGAAAAATTAACATATTGATTCTTCTAATGACACCATTTAAATAGCACTGATCAAACAATGTTGTACCTTATAGTAGGGCTAAATAGTTCATCAAACTGGTTACTAAACTTTTTAAGGACATTTAAGGTGTTCGTAACTCGAAGCAAAAAGGTACATAAAATAATTTCTCTTATTATTTTAAACCAAAATCAAGCCTTTACTCTTTGGCATTACAGATTCCCGATCCCTTGTTTTTTTGTAAAGAAATCTTTGCAGTATACAGTTAGCGAGTAATCATCTCACCTTGATTAAAAATTAGCGCGGCGAAGTGGTGATCATGTGATGCTAATTTGACTAATAATTTCCTCTCAAGCACTGCAATTCTTTTGATCTTATTTAAACAAATTAAGTCATGTGAGGAGACCATCAGTATCAAATATTATCAGTAGTCACTCACTATCCCTGGGTAGTTAAATTAACTGATAAGGCTCTTGATTTAGATCTGGGTGAGTCAGCTTAGAGTATGCATACAAGAGTAAGGCTAAATATTAAGGGAGGAGGAAAAGTACTTGTCCTTGATTCCTTTTACCCTATAGATTCTAAAAGATATTGCCATGAATTTGACTCCTTTTGGTCTATAAATTCCAAAAGAAATTGTCATGAACTTGGGAGAGAGAGAGAGAGAGAGAAGATATTGTCATGAATTTGAAAAGAGAGGGACAATTCCCTGTCATGCATACAACACACACACAGAATTTGCAATAGTCCAATAAAACTATGCCATTGAGATTTCTCTGTAATATATATATCATGCCAAAAAAAAAAGTAATTGTTCAATCAAATTATTCAATACAGCTTAAAAACTCTTTTGAAGAAAGTTTTTCTAATGTCAGCTTATTTTGTGTGAAGTTATCAAAATATTCTTACGTTTTTCTTATTAATCTGATGTATTATTATGTGTTTGGCTGGATATTAAAATTAATATTTAGAGAGAAAGAGTAGGTAGACCTTGGAGTACATAATGGATCTTAAATTCTTGTTCAGGAAAAAAATTAATTTGACTGGTCAAGCTACAAGTATTCCTTCAACCACATTATTCAAACAGCATGACCTAATTAATCTTGTCATGTTGTTCAAGATTCTAAAGGGTGATAGCATGTGGGACATGCAACTCAGCAACATGGAATGGTTTTTCTTATATAGAATCCACATGCCTTAAAACCTACATCTACTTCAAGGAAAAAAAAACAAGTTAATAGAGTACCACCCCACCATACTGGGATTAAAGCTACAATTTTAATCTTTTTTAGGGCATAGTTGGTACACAGAGTACTATTGTTTTAATTTAAGTTTGCTATTTTGTTTCATGTTATTCCTCAACATTTTTGGCACCGTCATATGTTTAATTAAGTAGTTTAAACCTCAAGCTCTTCATAAGAAAAAGAAAAAAATTACAAACAAATGCTTTATATTTTTATTTTATTCCTTTTTTTCATATTGATATCATTCTTTCCATTTATTTTTTCTTGGATTTCCTATTTTGTTCCTTTTTCTTTCTTAAAAAAATATTTTGATTAGCAGTGCGATGCGAGTTGCTTGACTAACTCCGAACCAAGCACATTTGGAGTTGGGTTTGATCTGAATCATGTTGAACCAAAGTCGAACCGAAAAACGGACTTTTAACCTGCTATATTATTGCTATATGCCATCTTGACATGACTTTGACTTGATCAATTATCATCCCTCTATTTATTCAGCTAGCATTGAAACAAAATTTATTAAATTTGATTAGTGAAAAGTGGATCTTCTAATATCCAATAATTGAGAGGGTCTTGTCGCATACTTTTCACTGAAAATGAATCTAACCCAACTGCTCGACCAGATACAATGAACCTTCCCAGGCTCTATTAACCATTTAAACAGAACCGATCGAACTCAAACGGGCCAAGCTCGAGTCACGATCCCGACCCAAATTCGCACCCAAAAACACCCAAACCCGAACCCCACCCAAAAACCCTTCCCCTTCCCCTTCCTCGGTACTCTCGGCGAGTAAACCCTAACCCTAGCTCGCCATGGCCGCCGCTCTCCTCCGCTTCTCCCCTCTCGGTTCCCCCTACTCCCACCGCTCCTCCCGCAACCCTAACCCTAACCCTAATCTCCTCCTCCCCACCTCCATCCCTTTCCCCTCCTCCTCCTCCTCCTTCGCCGCTGCCGCATCTCTCCCATTCCACCTCCTCAAATCCCCGAACCCAGATCTATGCCGCCCCATCCCCTCCCTCGGCGGCGGCGGTGGTGGCGACGGTCTCAAGCCTCCCGGCGCCGGTAGCGGCGGCGGCGGAGGCGCGGGGTGGAGCTCCGATGGCTCCCCGCACGAGGATCCCTCTGATCCCTCCGGGCCTCTCGGGCTCTTTATCGAAGGGTGGCGAGCTAGGGTTGCGGCGGATCCGCAGTTCCCCTTCAAGGTCCTCATGGAGGAGCTTGTCGGCGTGAGCGCCTGCGTCCTCGGCGACATGGCCTCGCGCCCCAACTTTGGCCTCAACGAGCTCGACTTCGTCTTCTCCACCCTCGTCGTCGGATCCATCCTCAACTTCGTCCTCATGTACCTCCTCGCCCCCACCTCCGCCGCCTCCGCCTCCGCCGCCGCTCTCTCGTCCCTCCCGAGCCACATGTTCGAGCCCGGCCCCTACTCCCTCTTCTCGCGCCTCGCCACCTTCGTCTACAAGGGCGGGCTCTTCGCCGCGGTCGGATTCGCCGCGGGGCTCGCGGGGACGGCGATCTCCAACGGTCTCATCGCATTCCGCAAGAGGATGGACCCGAATTTCGAGCCACCGAACAAGCCGCCGCCCACGGTTCTTAATGCCGGGACATGGGCGCTGCACATGGGCCTGAGCAGCAACTTCCGGTACCAGACTCTGAACGGAATCGAGTTCTTGTTGGCGAGCGCGGCGCCGCCGCCCGTGTTCAAGGTCTCGGTGGTGGTGCTGAGGTGTTTGAATAATGTACTAGGCGGGATGTCGTTCGTCATGCTCGCGAGGCTGACGGGGTCGCAGAAGGTGGAGGAGAAGGGGGATGGTGAGGAGAAGGAGAGGTTGATAGGAGACGAATCGGCGGTGGTGGCGGAAACTGCAGAGGAGCTACGGAGAGGCGAGGAGTCCAAGTAAGCGACATATTACCCCTTAATTGAATCTCAGCTTTATGAAAAATGGAATTGTGGGATTGAATGAGGATTTGAATTGCGTCGTGAAAGACTAGTTTAAGGTATTAGATGTAAAAATATCTTCGTGGTTTTTACAAATAATGGAGATATTGAGGCATTTTCCCTAGCTCTTGTTCTAGTTTGATGTTGTGAAATGACAAAATGGTGCAATTTTCAGTTCCAATAAGTACATGTTGATGGCTTTTTGGTTAATAATATCTTTTTATGTTGTTTTCGGGGCCATTGCGAGCTAAGTGATGGAAAATTCAACTTTGCTTGAAGCTAATCCTGCTAGTGAGAATGTCTCTTGATTGGTATTCTCCGCATAGGCTTTGTTGTATTACGTCGACTAGTGATATATAAATATAGCAAGTTTTGTTATTTATAGAGCATGTGTATTACACTTGGTTAGCTCAGCATAGACCTAGTTCAATCTATTTGCCCCGCCGATAAAAAGTTTAGCTTTTCAATATTACTGCTAATGTTGAGCATCGAAAGTTGGAGAGATACATGATGCAAACCAACTAGCCTCTAGAATGTTGGGGATTGTAGAATGGTTAACACAGTTGTGTTTTGTTCATTACTGGTTTAGATTCGTCATGAGTAACGAATGTATATTTATAAAATTTATGCTTCCACGTGCAACAGACCTTTGACATAGTCAACAATATATATGCTTTAGATACCTGCGAGACAGTTTCTCAAAGAAACTGCTGCTTTTCATTCTGTTTCTAGATTAGCTTGAATCTGGAGAGATACAACTACCATCATTTTATTGGCTAATCAAAGTGTGATGTTGCTCTTATAATTGAAATTGTCATATTATCCATGGTCTTTCGTTTGAAAAAAAGAGAAGCTCTATTATGATAATCTTTATGATGCATCTGGCGACAAGTTTATGTTTCGCTATTGCAGAATTTCAGCAAACATATGTACATAAACATGAGGTCAAAATGTAGTTGAGCTTTAATTAAGTTCGTGATCTTGCTGTAGTTAAATAGAGTATGGTTTGGTAAAATGCCGATCGTAGTTTTGCTCTTGCTGGAATTAGGTTGAGAACATGGTCTTTCCGGTGTCTTGTATTGAGTTTGGCTATTTGCCTATGTTACACAGTAGCCTTTAGGTTTGGTTTCAAGGACTTGGAAGGACTTGTGTTAAGATGTAACACTGATTCTTGTAGACATCACAGGGTAGTAGTGCCTGGGTATATTACTCTCAATATTGAAGTGGTCTTAAAATGGACTAATATACTCACAACTGTCACGCCCCTGACCGCACAACCCGAAAACGGTATCTATTTGGTCCGGTTCGAGGGCGGCGGGCGTGAGGCCGAACGGACAGAGTCTCCCCTGTCCGCCCAAAGGCTAACCGGCGAGATTGTGTACAACAAATTTCCAGAAAAACAACTTGAATTCATACACAATCAAATAACGATAACACAAACAGTGTTAAGACCAACAAGAGCAAGCGATACTAGTAAAAACATACAAGTATACAAAAGAGAGAAACTTAACAATTTGAACCATGAGCTTGAAGCATTTAAATACAACTTGCATTCAACTTCATTTAAATCTTCATACATTGTTTTCAATCTTTTTCCAAAATATAAATATATCAAATACTCTTCAAAACCTCACCCTATACAACATCTACTTTCAAAATATAAAGATAGAGTGGAGCTAATGCAAGTAGGAGAGTAAGCTATCAACTAATACCGCTAGGGCGCCAAGCCCTTGCCGCGATCCTCCCGCTCGGTCGGGACACTCGAACTAGCACCTACAACAAAAGGTGTGAGAACTACGAATCGCAACGATTATGTCATTCGTTGAGCTTGACAAATTAGCGGAACCGTGAATTTTGTATATGGGTTCGTATATTATCAACTGACACTTTTATATGCGACATTTTGCGACACAAGGGGATGGGAATGCAGGTAACAGATGCTGGACAGGTATGTTTTCGGTGTTACTGACAATATGCTTGTATTCATTTATAATACTGGAATTGTATTTATTGCTAATATTGGGTGATCTAGAGAACATGGAAATAGATTATGCCTCATAGATAAGGAAGTGGCACAAGATTGAGTTAGTTCTTCTCCTACACTATGATGAGTTTGATTATAATAAGGGTGGGTCCGGATTATTTTTTTAAGATTTTCGGTGAGGACTAAAAAAAATATGATGATAGTTGACTAAATTCATCAAATAATTTGATTGATAATTGAATTTATTTGGAAGTGATATTCACTCTAAAGTAATAATCTCATTCTTTTAGGAGGGAGTGGGTATCAGAGTTGGATAATTATAAAATTTCTAATCCGACCCTTTTTTTTTTCTCCCTTCCCACCTTCATCATTTATTGTTTCTTTTACTCCTTAATCTCATCTCTCTCTAACCTCATCCCTCTATCTTTTCTAATATTGACTCTATTTCTCTACCTATTATGCTAATTATTCTCTCTCTAAGCTATAATTTCCTCTCTCTATCTCTCTTTCTTATCTCAACTCTCTTCTAAGTTCTAACCTCAAATTTATTTCACTCCCTCTAATGTCAAATCTCTTTTTTTCTCTACTAAGCTCTTTCAATTTAATTTAAAAATAATTTTTTTTATAATTATTGAAAAGAACAAAGTGCTGATATTAGTGCTAGCATTACGCCATTACCTAAAACTAATTGACGAAATAAATACATCAATTTTATATTTTCGATAATCTCAAATAATATGATTGTGTGAATTAAACGCCGGAATTCCATATTTTTAGTAATAGAATTAATAAAAATTAAATTCTAGTAATATGATTAATAAAAATTAAATTTTTAAAAATACTTTTATTTCTAATATTTTTTCATAACTTGAATCAAACGCACTTTTAAGTTTAATACAGTTCCTTTAGTTTTATTAATATTTGGACGAAGGAGCTTAATCTCTAGTTTCTATGGACATGTGGGCATCCCCAAATGGAATTGGGACGGTTAATCCCAATCCTACCTTTTATGGGCACAAAAATAAAAAAAGGCATAAAAAATCACTTTCTTCATCAATCAATTTGGAGTGAGGCTATTATACTTATGGAAGCACGGAGCCTTCCGTGCTTCCAGATCGTTTTTGGTGTTACGACTTTCGAATCGTCGATCGGCTCCGTTAAACTTGATTTAGAGTATTTGAAGTACCTAGAAAATAAATTTTGCTATTTTTCGATATCATTTGCCTAGTAAACTAAGGGGCTCAAAATCAACGGCTGAAAATAAAAATTTTACAAAACATGATAATATGACATTAAAATTTTATATCAAAGATATTGATCTTGTTTTATATAGTATAAAAAATTTTCTATCAAAATTTCACGTGATTTGGATATTTCTAAACTGTTAAACTTGCAAACGGCTCATTACGGCTATTAAAATTAGTGATTTTGAGCCTCTTCAATCACTAGGCAAATGATATTGAAAAATTATAAAATTTATTTTCTAGATACTTCAAATACTCTAGATCAAGTTTAACGGAGCCGATCGACGATTCGAAAGTCGCAACATCGAAAACGATCTGGAAGCATAGAAGGCTCCGTACTTCCAGAAGTATAGTAGCCTCCCTCATCAATTTGATTAGGTCGTAAATAAATTTTCGTATGTACACTCATTTATGCTACATTTAATATGACCTGGGGTTAAGGTACATTAATTTATGTTACATTTAATATGAGCTGAATCAAGGTACATAATAAAGAATTTAAGATTTCTCAACCCCACATATAGAGGGTGATAATAAAATCACCTCCTTTTCCCTCCTGTGTTTTTTTTTTCCTTTTTTTGGGTTAATATTGTGGTGTGGAACTCAGTTCACTAGAATTTTTAAAATCTCTAAATGTATTAGATCTTGTTATGCAATGTAATTATGTACAATACCTATCTCTCTATTTTAAATTTTGATCCGCCTAATTTCTAGTCAACCTTGGGTGCTTAAACATCTTCACTACTATAAAAAAAAAAAAAAAATAACACTACTTTGTGTATTTTTCTAACAGCATTTCTATGGATAGTTTAATATGCAAGTTTCTCTTTACTACTACATTTTTTTTTTTTCCGACAAACCAATGCTTGAACCCATGAAGTTAAGGATCTTTTGTACCGCCCTTTTCTGATCTCTTTGTTTGAGCATAGCAATACTAAAAATCCATAATCATTTTATATGCGTATCCAATGAGAGATTGTTTTAAATACTAAGTAAATGAGATTCAAAACTCGCAAATTCCAAGAATTATAGCAAAGAATAATGGCAATGATGATATAAAATGTCTGTTAAAATGTCTGTTATATCTATATTTAAAGATCAGAAATTTGAATTTTTATGTGATCTGAGTTGTTGGCATTCGGATAAACCGAATCAGGTGCGTTCATGATCAGACTCGATCTGATGGTTATTATGTTGTCTAATTGAACTAAAATTATTTTTGCTTTTAAATTAACTATATTAGGATAATAATTATAAACGAATTCGATCTAATCTCTTATTTATATATTAGGGTTTTGGAATCCCTTATATATATATATACGGATTATTCTCTCATAAAAACAACAAGAAAAAAATTACAAAAAAATAGTCAGAAATTTCTGAGTAATTTTTGAACCATCTTGTAAGAGAGAAAAGTCACACCTTTCATTAATTTATTGTTCTAGAGAATTTTGAATAATAGATTAGAAATCGATCTATCGTGAATTTGGAACGTTAGAAAATCTTCATAGATGATTCGAAAATACATGAATCAATCTCTATAATCCTGGCTCCTCGTGCTTCAGCGCGAATCACTTTTGCAAAAAAATATGAACGAATTTTTTTGCTACGTTCTACATGAGTTTTTAACTTAGGACACAAGCTTGGGACTTCGGAATTGAGATATTTAGGAAGATGCTGGGAAAGGGCGGAAGCAATATACGTACAAAGCAGTACTAGAGCCATTACTTTTGTCCCATTACACCCCTTCATCATTTTCCTAGAAGAAGCCCAACACAAACATCTTTCGCCTCACTTGGGAGTCCATCATAATAAATACCAATCGATTTGGCTTTTGCGCGAAGCTGCAGCTTGTGCTTCTGCTCACCCCTGCAATGCGAGGAATTCTACACTATCACACTTACACCACGTCATTAATAACAAATCAATCATCTTTCTTTTTTTCAAACAAAAGTATAATAAAAATATTTTTTTATAATCACGATGGGACATATATTTTTAAAAAAAAAATTTTGATTGATTTGTTACGCCACGTCATTAATATACCCGTTGCATTCTAAAATTTTTCCTGCAATACAGCCACCACCCTTCCTATGCTGACGTGTCATGTCCCATTGCCAACCAATTTTCCGGGCCCCATTTAGTTGTCGAATAAGATACCTACACGTCATCTAGTAGTGTAGCTTTCAAATGAGGAGTTGGGCATGGTACGTGCAATCAATGGTATGCTCCAGGCAACATGAAACTCATTAAACGTAAAGCACACACCCCCAGTGTTTTCGTATACATTAATTATTGTCTACAATTGGTGGCTCGTCACCTTAGTCATGGACCGTTAAGTTGATCGATCTATTTTTTATATTATCTTTACTTTACAATAAATTATACAATTATAAACTTCGTACCTGTTAGTGCCCACTGTTAGGTGCAACGTTGTTCCAGTATCAATTAGGCGCTAATGTTAGGCGTAATGTTGTTTGAGCAGTGTTATTAGGAGAATTAAATTTCTCTCAACAACTTCTCCATACGATAGATTCAAAAAATAAAAATATAATTGTGATTGAAAATATAAAGGATCATGAATTTTAATAATAATAACTAATTTAAACATTTTGGGCCGATGGGTTGAACCAAACAAGCTATGTAACAAAGCATTAAGTCGCAAAATTATATTTTTATTTTTCACTACAAATGTTGTTGGTTAATCACTCTATTGGTGGTGATGGCAGCTAAAAAACAATAGTAGAAGCGGGTCCAAACAGGAATTTAAATTCAGATTTCTTTATTGATTTCTTTTTCAAAACAAAAGATGATTAAATATAAAGGCAGATCACTGGACCGTCCACGACTAATAGGGTGGACAAGGTCCATGCAAAATAATTCTCTAAAATTTCCAAATGCACTCCTTATATTGAGAAATAGAGGGCCATTTATGTTGCTCACTAACTCTCTATACAACAAACTCCCTTTCTAACTAATGGAGTCACCTACACATGCACCTACACTTCCTCACTCTCCCCTTCACTACTCCCTCACCAACTTTGTCCTCCCTATGATCAAATCCCTCTCTCAAAGGCTAATCCCAGTTTTCCTTGCCTCACCTCTGACCAGAGCCCTTGCCAGCTGCTTTGAGATTGGTGAGGGGGATCAGGAGTGTGCCATTTGCCTTTCTGTGATTCGCAAATCCGACAAGCAGCGCGTTCTCCGGTGCCGCCATGCGTTTCACAGGAGTTGCTTGGATGGATGGATGGAGCACAAGGGGAGGACGTGCCCGCTATGTCGCGACCGTCTTTCAAAAGTAGACGATCCTAACCGCGAAAGCGCACTTCAGAGGATTCTTTGCGAGGGCGACACCATCGTGCTGTCGCCCTTTTGCGCTGTCGATCTCGATTTCAATATTCAAGTTGCATGGTGGTTAAGGTATGTATAGTAGAAATCAGTAGGGCTTAGGCTTTGTCATGAGAGAGAGAGAGAGAGAGAGAGAGAGAGAGAGAGAGAGTGGGAGATTAATGCATGCTTACCTTCATGAGAAGTTTTGGAGGGAGAGGTGAGAACTGCATGCTTTGGAGTTTCTTCAATCTTTGGATGATCATTTTGTTGTGTTATCTCTTCTATTAAAAGTTGCTGTGAAATTCTTGTGAGTGTATATTTTATTAAAACTTTAGGACAAATAATACGTGAGATAACCAGTTACTCCAAAAGCTTAAGAAACCAGAACGGTGTTTTGATGTTTTTTGCACTCAACATAACAACTATATTTGAAATATGATAAGTTTAGGAAACTTAGAAATCTAGGGTGACAGGAGCAGTGTAGCTTCACCAATGACTTTAATAATGTTACTCAAGATGTCTTCTCAGAGAAAGAAACATAGTTGGAGCGGTGCTTCTTTTCTCCCTTTCTAGCCTGTTTCAGAAAAGAGCAGCAGAGTCTCCAATCAAAATGATAAATATGTTATAATCTCTACAATTGCTCGTTCATAAATTTTAATAGAGTTTACTAATTCTTTTTTAACTTTTAGTAGGCGAAAAAAAGTGATAAGACGTTACAAAAAGTAGCTTTTGGATAGAAATGTTGCCCCACCCCCAAAACACACACACACACACACACATATATATATATATATAGAGAGAGAGAGAGAGAGAGAGAGAGAGAGAGAGAGATACTGTCATAAGCCATTTTTCATACATAATCTACATACGGGCATTTTATACAAAGTTCCAACAGGCAATGTAAAACTATACATTCAACATGTTCTCAATTTTACAATGTAATAAGTCACAAGTTTGATCTGGTCAAGATACTCGCTATCCGAGATAAAAGCCCAAATTAGTTCAAATTTCTTTAGGAACTTCATAAAAAGAAGCAAATGAGCCATATAAATGCTGCAGTTTACAAATTATAGACCACATTTGAAGCCTCCACTAGCCTAAGAAAGTCGCCAACATGATAATCTCGCACCATGAAGATACTCTATGCTCGAAGAACTTTGGAACATACCTGGAAACTTTAATTTTAAGATTTACACTGAAAAGGAAGGCTCATTAAAAGCGAGAAACAGCAACATAATAGACATAGGGCTCCTAAAATCTCAGAAACCCTAATATAGAGCAGCTAAGAAATAAACCAGAGCTACCAAATGTTCTAACTTGCGAAACAAAAGATAAAACACCCCACGAAATCTACAAAATTTTATATGAACACCATCAGATGGGGGCCGAACTCGTTCTCCGAAGTAGGTGCTTTGGCTCTGGAGGAGGTGCAGAGCGTAGTATCTTGTCCAACTCCTGCAACCACAGCAAAGTGAAAATGAACAAACCTTTCCATTTTAATTGTTATAAACATTGAAGCTGAATATCTTTTTAACTGCAGGGTATTCATTATTGGCGAAAAAGTTTCAGACAGAAGCACTTTTATCATGCAACATCCGCGTAATCTACGCTACTAGAAGAACATACTAATCACAACTAGGAAATACCGGAAATGGCAATTCAAGTTTCTATACCATCTTATCTCAAAATATTAGGAGTAATATATGCCTATCATCACATTGCAACAGCCCCCACAGCCCACATGCATAAGATAATGTTTGCCCTTTGACGCACGCTTTTCTCAACATTCCTTTCATTCCTTTCCTAGGATGAAGTATGTGAATGCTAAGCCTATGACATGTATGATACATCCAAGCTCTAGTTCTCACAAAGATGCACCTTTTTTGCGACACAAACTTCCACTAAGTACAACCAGTGCTCCATATTTAAAATTCAATAATGAAGTTCTGATAGTTTTACCTAATGATACTCAAAACTGTTCAGCCAATGTAACAAAATGTAGCTTAATGTATCAACCTGCCAATTAAAATGGCTACCCAGTTCTTAACATAACTAATCACCACATTACACATAAGCTGTAGTAACACGATCAATCTAATAAAATTAACTGCTTAAATGACTTAGATAGTGGTGGTCACTCAACTAGGTTCAGGCACTTTCTAATCAAGCAAGCATAAGATGCAGCATACCAACCACTTCAAAGATCAGAACTTTAGGCAACAAACCATGCGATTGAAGAATCGAATATTGACTAGAATGGGACTGCAGGTAATAGTTATCTCTCTTACTGATGTTCAAAAAATGCATCTAAAGATTCATTCTCCATGATTTGTTCCTTAACCCCATCGAAAAAATAAACAGCGTTGCTACAAAAAATCATGGAATGTACCTTGAAGTCAAACCTTTCATCTTTGAAATCAAACCATCAATTACATTGCTCACTCCATTTGTAATATGATAGACCCCATATAGCAAGTCAAAGAAATTACTCATCCTTTGAAACAAAAATTAAAACTAAACTAGTGCTCAGTAACCCTTTTGAAAGCACTTAAAGCATTGAAAGGACTGAAACAAGTGTTGCTAACCCTTTTGAAAGCACTTAAAGCATTGAAAGGACTGAAACAAGTGTTGCCTAAAGGAAAGAAATGTACAAAACAAAATAATGTGCAAGGAATCACACATTTTGATTAGAAAGAAAACTTTTTTTTATTTGCCATCCTTAAAATCATGGATCTGAGTCCCATGGATATGGTGTCTGGATGGAGTAAATAGAGAACAGAATATGGTCTTCCTTTTCCTTGACACCAAATAGTAAGCAGTAGTCAATAGCTTGAATCCTCAGTCACGTAATTTATGATGTGCACACAATGAAGAGTGGATTCTAAGACCCAAGAGTACAAAGGATGCTGCATCGCATAATGCTTCAGATAATCATTTAATTGAGTGACTGAAAGGCTCATTGCACTCTCAATCAAAGTGGAAAGCAACATAATCGAAGTTATGAGTTCGGATAACACTCTCTGCTACTTCGCTATCTTATCATGTTATCTGAGGATGAAAGACACACTACTATTGCCTCTTTTGACACAGTAGTCCACAAACCTCATAATACTCCATTAAGGATTGAAAGTCTTCAAAACAAGATCCAGACAAACTTAGGAAAAGCTTAGTGCAAAGAAAATATGTGCACGTAGTCAAGGTTCTTATCCTATGTGGAATCAACTATTGAGGAAAAGCATGTTAAGAAGAAAATGTTGAACCTTCTCCTTGTGCCCAACTATTCATATGCATCTATCTTTTATTGATGCCCAAGCCCTAATCTAAGATATACTAATTCCCAGCCACCAATTTCCTTCATGGTCTAAGGATTGCTCATTTGGTATTTTATTTCCTTTTAATCTTGATTTGAATAATTTCAGAATCCCAGAGCTTAATTTGGCTAAAAAAATCATAAAACAGGATAGGCGCCAGTGGCATCCCATAGATGATACTGTTAATAAGATTCGCCTCCTAGATGATACTGCTAATAAGATTACAGGGACAACCATAATAAAGCGCCAATATGTGCTGTAGGCTTTTTGCTCCGGTATTCTTAATCAAATCAGACTTTCAGAAAAGACAATATTTGACAAATTTCCGACCCACAAAGGATAAATTAGAGCTACATCTGATCATAAGTTTAAGCATTTTAGAACAAGAAAATATTTTCTTGTTCTAAAATTTTCATAAACCCTTTGCTTGTCCAAACTATCATAACAAACAACTTCGCATAACAGTAAGTTGCATATTGTTCAAACCAATGATGTAATGATACAACTAAGTAAATTATATTTAGATAAAGAAACAAATATGTATCATAGAACCATCCTCTGTGATAACAATATCAATATAACGCAGTCAGCGAAAAGAGCATGCTAACATTATATTAACCATAGAGGAATAATATACCTTCTGTTTCCGTAGCCGCTCATTCTCTTCCTCCAAACGAGACACCTTATTTTCAAGCTCATTTGTGTAGGCCTGACAGAACAATATTCACATTTATTAAATCAAAGAATCATAGAGGGAACTTCAGTAAACACTGATAGTAATCAAAAGAAGATATCAAAAGAGCGCATGAAATAATAAAAGGATCTCAACCTGTTTTCTGGCTCTGGAGCGAGCAGCGGACTCCCTATTTTTGATCATCCTTTTCTGCCTTCTCTCAACCATCTTATCCACCATCTCGCCAGCAGCTGCTCGCTTCCTTCCCGGAGTCTGGGGCTCAGAAAGCGCCCCCCCAACCGTCGGGGACGAGATATTCAACTGACCGTCAGAGTACACAGACTCAAGAACGGGGCCCACCGCAACCCCTAATTGCTGTGGGATCGCAATGCTTGCCATGTAACCACCTCCCATCATACTCTGCTGGCCCTGCTGCTGATACTGCTGGTACCAATCCTGTCCGCCAGTGGCTCGATCGCCGGCTCCGATAGGGCCAGCATTGCCAATCAGCATGTTACCCTCCATGACGACCCCGGCTTTAATCAAGAAGTCCTCTAAGGTCATCTCGCCGAGCGTCGGCTGCCGCTCCTGGACGGGCCTTTGCTCCTCCTTGTCCGTCGTGTTGTCCTGCTGGATATCCTTCCATACCTCATCAACCGTCTTCTTGCTCAGGGCCCGTGGCATGGTGACGCTCCCCTGCCGTTGGAGGCCCGAGCCCGTCGGGTACGGTGCCGAGCTACTATCCGGGTCCATTAACATCGGCTCGGGAAACACACTCTTTAGGAGTTCATCAAGGTTCATGCTGTGTAAAGGCTCACCCAAGTGGTTTTGGACCTCATTTAGAGTGAGGTTACAAAGAGATCCTTGCTTGGCCAAGTTATGAATCGGAGATGGCGGGGCGCCGCCGCCGCCGCCTTGTGAGGTCATAGTCTGAATCCCCATCAACCAATTTGACTGAGTTTGGTAATTTAGGGATCAAGCCCCAAAAAATAGTGTTCTTGGGAAACTTAGAATGCAAAAGTTTCCTCTTTGAAATAGCTGTTTGGTCAAATCAATCCGCAGCTTCTTTTCCAAGTATTAAAAGCCCAACCTGCAGATCAAAATATCACAACTAAGGAAAAAGGAGATTGTGGGCTTAGTTTAAAAAATCATTCTTTTAGCAACAACAGGATTAAACACGTTTCCAGGAGAAAAAGAGGGGGAAAAACAGAAACTATAAATGGTTAAAAATTATCACAAAATCGAAAACCTCAGAAAAAGGGGGCAAAAAAAAAAAAAATCCAACTCTGCGGAGCAAACCATCCAAGATTTAAGATTCAGCTCCTAATCCAAATAATCAGAAACAATAAGGAAACTTAAAAAATTTGCTAAAACAACACATAAATAGTAGAAAAAATCACACGAAAAGATCGATAGCCGTTACAAAAACACACCCAACAGAAACCCATCAACCAAGAAAGGTGATTTTTTTTTAATCCTTATTACAACTACGTGGGTGCTCAAATTGGGAAAAAGAAGGACCAAATAATAAAGTGATCTCACATTCTCGCTCATCCTACAAAAGGGGCCTACATGAAACTATAAGAATCTTTACAAATCGTACTTAGATCTTCTCCTGCAAACCCAAATTTTACCAAATATATAGTCTAATTCCAGATTAAAAGAAACCCAATTGCGAATTTTTGGCTTACCATATCGCGATTCATCGGTTTGATCGAACGAGGAATCTTCAGAGAGAAAGAGAAAGAGAGAGAGAGAGAGAGAGAGAGAGAGAGAGGAGAATCGAAGTGGGGGCGAGTGAGGACGCAGAGAGAGAGAGAGAGAGAGAGAGAGAGAGAGAGAAAGAGAGACCCCCGAGAGAGGCAACTACAACCCGTTGGGAAGTAATATGCGGGCACTTTTAATGGTAACGGATCTGAGACTATTTTTAAGTTTTTGTTTTGTGTTTTGTGTTTTTTTTTTTTTTTTTTTTTTTTTGGTTAGCATGACGTTTAAATTTTTAGTACTAAATAAGTTAATAATACCAAAAACAATAGCAAGCATCCAATGAAATAAATTAATAATATTAGAACGAATATTTAACTAAATTTTAATTTAAACTGGTTTAAAATAATTTGGAGCGAGCTCAAATAAATTTTAAGCCGTTCTTTTAGCTTGTTTTAATTTCAACTTGAATACGAATCGACTTGAATCCTTTCGAGCCAAGTTCGATTCGAGCCGATCTCAAGCTGGTCCTAATTTATTCATGTTTAACTCGTGATTAACCGACCGTCCCTAGAGCAGGTGACAAAGAGTTTGGTGGTTGGTACCCAAGATCTAAATTCGAATTCTAGTTGATTCACATTTACAGACTAAGTTTATTCTAAATGAAATAAACGAAGTAGATAGCATGCTACGTATCTCTCTCAAAAAAAAAAAAAAAGAAAAAAAAGAAAAAAAAACCTTGTGATTAGTATTTGATGCGAGGCTGAGTAAATAATGAGATTTTATTTAATAGTAAATTTGAGAAAGAATTTAAAATCTGCCCTGCTATGTATTTATCTGTTTGGACCACGTACTAATCCATCCCATCCTGACAAATATTTAATTGACGAAAAAAAAATCAACTAATAATTTGTAATCCTTAGATTAAGTTTAATAATTTTTTAAAGAAAAAAATTAGAATACTAGTAGTCTCGTTTATTTTCTAAATATAAATTCAACTAAAATCTAAAGCAATTAGGCGTCAAAATAAGAAACTCAGATATCAATTATTAAGTTCTTAACAAACAGTGCTAGATATGGTAGATAAATATAAATTTAATAATTTATATTGTACTAGAATAGATTTAAGTGGATTAAACGAAAAGGTAAAAAAAAATTAGAAACCTTGCATGAAGTTGAACTCAAAATAATAAAAAAGTTGAAAATAATAATAAAAAAAAAAGGTATAGTTGAGGGGTCAATTTATAATGATCTGTAGGGATATCAACACAACCTTTATTTTTTACTTTTTTTCTTTTTTTCTTTTTTTACTTTGGCACGAAAGAAGGGTTACCTACCTTGTGAATTGTATGAGTGCACAATGTATGGTTTTAAGGTGGGAGTAATATTGCTTATCAAAAAGAAAAAAATCCATTTGTGCACTTCAAAAATGAATATAGATTTTACACCTTTATTTCAAAATTCACAAAAATTAAAATAAATTTTAATAAAAATATTAATATGACAAGTAAAAAAATAATAGCATTTGAATGAAGAAACGTAACATACAGATTCTATTTTGATGTGTATTAGTAGCACTGCTATAACAAAAAAATAAAAGAGGAGTCGTTAAAAGTCAAGCACCAATAAATACTCTCTCTCTCTCTCTCTCTCTCTCAAAGAAAAAAAGAAAATGTCAAGTTCAAATCCTCGCCCATGATTTCCAAGCTTAAGCTTAGTAAAATTATTAAATATTCTAAAACTTCATCAAAGAATAAGAATTTCCCAACGACCTGTTGGGCAGGAAAATGTCTACATTTGGTCCACCACGTCATCCATGGACCCGCTAAGTTTTTTTATTAAATTCGTTGCGTTGGCCTTGTTGCCTTTTATTTTTTTTTTCAAATACATATATCTTCCAATCAATCAAATGAATTTTTTTAGTTAATGTGTCACATTATGATTATAAAAAAATATTTTTATTATACTTTTTTTAAAAGAAGAGATATTATTAGCTTGTTATTACTGATGTGGTGCAAATGTGACACAGTAAATTTTCTTCAATAACAAAGAATTAAGCATTAAATTTAAAATACTTATGTGAAAAACTAATTTTTTTTACCTACTTTTACTAGATTACTAGTTTAGTTTCATGAATTAGTAATAAGGAATCCGTAGCATTTTTTTTTNTTTTTTTTTTGAGAGATAGGTAGCGCGCTACCCGCTTCGTTTATTTTATTTTAGAAATAAACTTAGCTAAAAATGTGAATCAATTAGAATTCTAATTTGAGTCTCGGATACCAACCACCAAGCTCTTTGCCACTTGCTCTAAGGACGGCCGGTTTGTTTTATATAAATTATTGCTTGCTCCTGTGTTTATTAACTGGAGTTTTTAAAGTTTTAAGTTAGAGGTCAGGTTTATAATTCTTCAACTATTTTATAACTAGTTAAAAAATAAAATGTAAAAATTATAATTTTAATATATAAATTATTTAGAGATTGCCGTGATTTCTAATTACTAATTTAACAACGCATAAGTATTTACTCTAATTTTATGAAAATACAAGATCTTTTTCTTTAGCCCTGGTTGGAAGTCGGAATAAGTTATTCAAGATTAATTTATTTGATATAAAAAAAAAAAAAAAAAAACCAAAACCCCTAACCCCCACCACACCTCGAAATAATAGACGAAGTTCTGGTATCGTACGTGAAAAAATTTAGGTTTTTACTTGGTTGTTATTTTAAATGAACATTTCTAATTTCGGGATAAAACTACGTATTTATAAAATAGACCATATGGAGACATTAAATAAATTTTTCAAACATATAAACCGTTTACTATTTACATTACATTTTAATTTATGATATAAGGTAGTAGTTTATTAAAAAAGCTTATTCTGTTTAGTGGAGCATTCATTTGGGATTTGGGATTTGGGATTTGGGATTCATTTTATATAATAGCATTGTTTAATAGTTATAGTTCTATAAAGCTTCTGATTTTTAATTTGAAGAAAGAATGTTTAATAGTATTGTTTAATAGTTATAGTTCTATAAAGTTTCTGATTTTTAATTTGAAGAAAGAATGTTAGTGCGATGTTTTANCACACCACCCCCAATCCCCAAAACCAAAAAAAAAAAAAAAAAAAAAAAAAAAAAATTATGAACAAAATGGAATAAAATTATATATATGATGATGGGGACACCCCTAACACTGCTCATGGCATTAATTGTTAATTTGAGTGGTCCAAGGGACCAAGGGCCAGTGCTTGACCTTAGTAACCATTGGATGCCACTTTATCTATACCCATTAATTTACATTATCTCATTCTGTATATTAATAATTTTTTCCAATAAAGTGAGAAGAAAGGGAATTTAAAAATAACTTGGTTGTGCTCAAATGATAACCTAGAACTTACTACAATTAGGGTTCTTTTTGCATATATACCCTTGCAAATATGGAATCTTGCAACCGCTTTTACATGCATACTCTGTATATTTCCACGTCAAAATTTTTTCATAGATATATCTAATATTCGCCAAGAAATTTTTAACCGGGCATGCATGTAAACACAAACTTCGTAAGCGCGAAAACTCTTAAAATATTTTAACCATTGGCCCATGAATCTTAGGGGTAAATTAATCAAAAGTGACAGAGGGAGCAAGAACTGTTCGAGAATGATAATTTATTTTGTAATGAAGCTTATTATAACATTATAGCACAAAAAAATTTGACTTCCCCAAGGGGGGCAGTGATGGACACAAAAAAAGTCCTCAAACTCCTCACAAATGGGTGGGGAAGCTCAATTGAGAACATTAAAAAAAGCCCCTGCCTCCTTATCTAGGTTATCCTCATGTGTCCTGCTTATTAGAGAAGCACTTAAACATGATTACAGGGTTTTATTTTATTTTTTTAAAAAAACTTACACATGATTGCAGTTGTTCTTGCTTACTGTTGCCAAGGGACCACATGAAGGGTTTGTTCTGGAAGTGTATGGAAGGGAGGAGCAGTTAATTTGTGGTCCTAAATTCCTAATCCTATACTGCTGTTAATGCTCTCGCTCTCTCTCTCTCTCTTCCTTCTCACACACACACACACACACACACATGTTGTGCTCTTTTTGTGTCCTATACCATGTAAAATTACCTTCACTGACTTAACTGTGCTGGTGTTTGGTTTCTAAAAAAAATTTTAAAAAAAATATTTTTTTATTAAAAAAGTATTTTTTGTAGCTCACATTTGTAAAAAAAAAAAGTTTTTATTTTTTTCAGATTTTATGAAAAAATAGTATTTTTATCTTGATTTTTTATTTGAAAAATAGTATTTTTCTTGATAAACTTATTTTTTAAAAATTATTTTTCATGCTTTTTGCGAAAAACCAAACACTCCCAATTCCATTAGTTGGTAAATACCCTTGCCACTATGGGCGTGTGCGTGGACTTACAGACATCAACAAAAAAAAAAAAAAAATTTCATCCGGTGCAAGAATAATTTTTATGTAGGTATATGAGCTTACTGGCATCTTGAAAATATAAAAAAAAAGTTGAATTAAACGACACTAATATCTTGCATATTTTGAAATAAACTTTAGTTAAAAATGTAAAGCGATTTCGAACTTGAGATCTTAGATACTAACGATCAAACTCTTTACTATCTGCGCTTGGGACGGAAACATCGTTTTGAATTTGAATCTCATTAGACCTGCTTGTTTCTTATTTAAAAGTTTCCACCCATTAATTCAAGTTTCGCATGGACTTATTTATATAAAAAAAGATTAGAATATCAAAAACTACTTACACTCGCCATTCCTTATAAATAGTTTTGAACTTTACTAGCATGCTTTATTTGTTTTTTATAAAGGTATAGAAGGTCCAGAGTTTGATAACCATAAAAATAACATGGTATGCTCCGAAAGTTCATTTTTAATTAGCAATAAAGTTATGTTTGCATCCTTTGGTGGGATACTTCATCATGTATACTGCCAATGGAGTATGCCCACCATCTCCACCAACAACACAAAAAAAAAAAAAGAAAAAAAGGAAAAGCAAATATGATCTAAGCCCTACAAATACATACTTTTTTTTCCAATCAAATTCAATAGGAATTTGAGTGGAGTAGGTACTTAATTGGCCTAATTTGTGAAACAATTTTTCTGGAGTAAATTGCACATTGGTCATCAAACTATGAGGTGGTTGATACTTGGATTATCAAACTTTAATTTATTATATTTTCTAATTCCAATTTTAAAAATTAGTGCAATTAAGTTTAACAATCTAATTTAGTTCACTAAATATTATCACATCTTTGATATAAAAAAATGTAACCTTTTAATTATTAGCACATTATTAATCACAATATTGCTATGTCACTTTTATATTAACAATATATGAATGCTTAGCCAACTAAATTGGGTTATGAAATTTAATTACAACAGTTCTAAAATATCGAGCTAGAAATAACAATAAGTTAGAATTCGAGAATCAAAATGTCATCGGCCTCATAGTTTGAGAATCAAACATGAAATTTATCCATTCAGAAAATTAGAAGTAGAAGAGATAAACTCGTGATTTTTTTTTACTCCGAGGAAAAGGTGAGAAGAGTTTTTAACAATAATAAATGTTATTATGTTTTTTTAAAAAATATTTTTATTTAAATCATATTTCTCGAATCTTGAGCCGGAATAACAAATCGGGTAAGTTTGATCTTCTTCTATTCTTAGACCTTATCTCATATATTATTTTGTCCTTTTTATGTAATTTCTTACTCAAATACATAAATGATCTTATGGAACCTAATGCATGCGACCACTAATTTATAAAGTACATCAACTCCACCCACTCCTTTTTTATTACAAAAAAAAAAAAAAAAACAAATAAATGCAGCAGTACACAGAAACTGTCCTATGGAATAATTCTATAAACTCCTCCTTTTTTTTTTTATACTATTTTGACACCTTAGTTTGATTTAAAGTGACAGTTCCAATCAAGAACCATCAATAAATATGTCGTAGTATAACTCAATCAGTATCAGATGGATAAGGAAGTGTTTGGATTGGCATAAAAAGTGAACCAAAAACTGCTTTTACTCCGAAAACGATTTTCCGTTTGTTTGATTTTGTGTAAAAAGTGGTTCTGCGTAAAATACTTTTACAAATAATAAAAAAAAAATTGGGTTTTTGTTTTCCGCTCGTTTAACGTAAACGAAGGGCAAAGTTGTGAGGCCCAGTTCAGTCCAACCAATTATTTGCTTGCCAATTTATGGGCCTGGTTGGGTTTGGGTGGTGGGCCAATGGACGGTCAGGATTAGGTAGTTCGTCGCGAATCATAAAGCTAGCTTTCGCCGCGAAGCGAGGGAAAACTATCGGGACCGTCCGATCAACGTGGCGGCATCCACGTGGCTGATATCGGATCGGGTGGAGGGAAACTGTTTCAAAATTCGGACGGAAATTTAGTGGCGCGAAAACGAACCTGATCGATCTCCCAGGAAAAGAGGAAGACGATGGCGCGAAACCTTCTCCTGCTCGCTCTACTCTTCTTCGCACTGGTTTCTTCTAGAAGCTTCTCCTGGACCCCCTCGCCAAAGCCGGCGGCGGCGGCGCCGGAATCGCCGTCTCCGGCCACCGCTCTCTTCGTGCTCGGCGACTCCTCCGTGAACTGCGGCGACAACACCTTCTTCTACCCGTTCTGCGACCGTTCTCGCCACCGCCTCCTCCCCGATCTCATCGGTATATACTCTCTCTCTCCCTCTCTCTCTCGCTCATAACTGTTCTTGATCGCAATCGAACCCTTCCCATGGAGATGCGATTCTCCCTGAACCTGGTCTGTAGACCGCGCCGCGGAAACACTGAAACAGTGCTTTCGCTGCTAAACGAGTTGCATTTTAAGCTTCCCGGTGCACGGCGACGTGGAACACCCGGTCCATTCAATGTGCGCCTCCCAACCCTAATCCCTTCTCCTGCCTACCACAGCGGCGCGGATGGGGCTCCCTCCGCCGCGTCCCTTCTACTCCCTCAACGGCTCCGCCGCCGCCGCCGCGCGCGGCGTCAACTTCGGCTCCACTCCGGCGACCATCCTCTCCGCCGTCGGCGGCGGCGGAGGAGGAGGCGGAGGCTTCGTCTTCATGTTCCAGACGCTGAGCCAGCAGGTGCGCCAGGTGTTCGAGACGCTCCAGCTGGTCCAGCTCATGTACGGCCGCCGCGGCTTCGCCCGCCTCCTCGCCTCCCAGATGATCCGCGCCGTCCAAGTACTCTCCCCCTCTTTTACCGATGCTTCCTCAAATGAGCGGTTCTGATCCGATCTAGGGTTTTCGTGTTCAGGATCTCTACGACGCCGACGTGAGGAGGGTGGCGGTGGTGGGGGTGGGGCCTCTGGGGTGCGCGCCGAGAGTCGTGTGGGAGGGGGCGCGGGGATCGGACGGCCGTGATTGCGTCGACGAGCTGAACGAACTGATCCAAGGGTACAACGCGAAGCTGGCGGCGAGGCTGACGAGCTTGCGATCGCAGCTACCCGAAGCTGAGATCGTCTTTTGCGATGTCTACAAAGCGGTGACGGAGATTATCTCAAACCCTAGTGTCTATGGTAAGTGGAAGCTCTCCTTTTCTCGATTTAAGTTTGTATTGTATTTCTCTCTAGTTTCGTTGAATCGCTGATTAAGTTTATAGTGCTATAAAACCTTCTTCCAAAAATAGATAAGAATAGAATCACGCTTAGTTAAATCAATGTTGTAGTAGGAAGCGATGTCAAAGGACAAGTATCTTAACATTTAAGAGCTAGTAGAAACTTTTATTTGGCCAGATGATCCTGAGGGTGCAGTGAAAGCAATTTGCAGTTGCATAGCTATGAATGCCGACATAACTGGCAAATCAGAGTTGCTTCAGGAAAAGAAATCCACTTGCTTTTCTTTCTATACTCCATTAACTGTGTGCATTCATTTCACGTGCTTTAAGATTTACAATGGTGAGCTTTTCTAGGATTTGAGAATGTAAGGGATGCGTGCTGCGGGTTTGGCCGGTTCGGAGGAATGATAGGGTGCCTGGCTGGCGAGATGGCATGTACGGAGCCCGAGAAACACGTTTGGTGGGATTTTTACAGCACCTCTGATGCTGTTAATGCCATCCTCGCCAACTGGTTGTGGTCGCCATCGCCTGGGCCTGGAATCAGCATCTGCCAGCCAATCAGCCTTCAGCAGTTGGCAGGTGCCGAACGGTAGTCTACTACCCCTAATGCCCGGAAGGTAACCGCTTTTTTTGTTACTAAAGCTCTGCATGTAGATATACTGTTGGTTTTATATGCATTACCTCTGTAACATTGAGCTCTTTGAGTACATATTACATACTAATAGTTCTGTTATGAATACGAAACTTCCTACAAATGGAGATATTGCATTGAATCCTTATATGTATTTAGTGGTCGGGGGAATCGATGGTAAGAATCAGCAACTGGAAGGTTAATCTTATGAAGATCTGGGTGAATTCTGAAGAGGCTGCAGTTACTTGGTTATGTTTGGAACATTTGAGGATATACTAAACCAAGTTCTTAAAATTATGGATTAGCAAAGAACAGCTATATCTCTGGGTACTTCCAGATATGAAGGGCTTTTCTTGCAGAATTTTAGTAATTAGATAGAACTAGAACTGCTAGCAGCGAATATTATGCCCTAGTCGTCGAAATCCTGTTATTTTTACTTAGGAATCAAAATACAGTGAAAAGTAGCTTATAGCTTTTCCGGATCTCGATTGATATACTGCTATATATGTATATATTATATTTTGGGAGACTATTTAATTGTATGAGCCTAGATGGTGGCTGCATCATAGTCCACTGCTAAATATTGACACAAATTAAGATCTTCATGAATTTGGCGCAAATAGAAAGCCTCAACTGCAAGATAAAAGCCACAATAACAGCAGTAACTTTCACATGCAAGTGGCGAAATACCTGTTTGATCTATGTGTTTCTAGTTAAAATGAGGAAACTTTTTTATTTGGTTTCATCGGTCTTAAACAAATTTTCTTCTTCTATATTTTGCTTAAAATTTGTACTTGTCGCTCAGTAACTTATAACGCACTAGTTATGGAAAAAGTGCATGATGTTTTTCAATATAAAGATTTCCCATGATGTTTTTTTTAAAAAAGTAATTACATGCCCTTTTGTCTTTTATTACCTGGTAAGCTTAGCATTTACAGCTTACTCAACAAAACCAACCCATGATTCTTCATGCTTCCCAACTGCACTGCCGTCCCTTTTAACTTTTCCATTACAATGTTGCTGAGTTTGGCATCCTCATCTCCTCCCCTCATGCATTTGTTACGTCATTTATATGCTGATATACATTATGCTTCTCTTATTCTGAAAATGCAAATGCACGCAAATGACAATTCCCTTATAAAGTTGCTCATCCTTAAGTATGAAACAATTTAGCAATTACCCGTCAAAATATGTGACATTTTATTTCTTATCACTCTCACCCCCTTGTCTTTCTGCAATTGATCAATTCATATATCACTTTCTGAAGTCAAATGATCCTTTGCTTTGAGGAACCCATCCTTCAGAACTAAGCAAATTTTACCTCTTTAGAAAATTGAAAACGTGCAATTTGTTGAAAGACTCGAAACATCCAATTCTCTTTGCAAGTTTGTGCCACTTTAGGTCACTGGAAATACTTTCTTTGGTGTTATCATCGTATAAAGGCCATTGATTGAGGCCCTAGGTGACTAGGTCCTTGTTTCTTGACATACGCAGATACGCCTGCAAACATACATTGTAACTGTATCTAATATAACAAAGTGCATTGTTTGATATGGTCAAATATCATATTAGGGATATGTTTTTTGTTTTAATGTTGTAAATTTGTGTTTCTAGTTAAAACATTTTCAGGATTAACTCTCGAAAATTAAGTTAAAATCATTAAGCCACTCAGAAATCAGAAGGTTAGTCAACATGTGTTAGTTGATTATCAAACTTGTATTGCCGCAATTTGCTCTGTGATTGAAGATTATTTCGTTGCTTAAATTGAATTAGTGGATTTACATAGTGATTGCTATGCAAATTTATTTATCTGAATGTAATTCAGTTGTTCCACAAGCATCTCATCTCCAAAGTTATACTTCCTTGAAAACATAGCTGGCATGGTCAACCAACTATACATTGATAATGCGTAGTTGCATGCGTGTCACAACCTATACAATGTTATATCAGAAGATTTAAGTAATGCATGCTTGGTTTCTAAGCATCTCTCTTCAACTATTCTTCCTAAATTTCAAATTGATTTGTTTCATACTTCTATGCTTCATCTTCTCCAAATATTTTATATATTTCTTTACTCTTTTGCCATGCTTAAATTGCCGACTGATGTGACATTTTCAAGTCAAAAAGACAAAAATCTCATTGTGTTCATTTTTCAATTCCTATTCGCCTATTCATGCTGCATTTTGTTTTATCGCTTCCTTAACTAGTAGGCTTTGAACCTGTATTGCAACATTACCTGAAAAATACACAACTAATAAATCGAGTACCTACTTGGGTGCTAAGCAAATCTCTTTTCTGGTGCATTAAAAATAAGCTCCATCTTTTTCTCTCGTAGTTTATTCATTTACTTTCTTTTTAGTTATTTATTACTTATTTATGGCATTTTTAATTGGTTAACATCTTAGGAAGTCAAAATAACAAGCATTTCCTTAATTGGAAAGCATCTTTTTAATCCCAGTTTTAAATTGCTAACTCATCTTAAATTTTCACAAATCAAACATAAACTAGTAGGCATCTTATTGCTTGGTGGCCGCTTCGGACATGATCTGCACTAATTCTGATTCGATGGAATCTCTTCCTACCAAGTCATTTGCCCCAAATTGAGCACTACTACTATATGAAGTGGATATTCTGCCACAACCCAATTATGAGGACTTAAATGAAAAACACTGCAAAAAATTTTAAATTTTAAATTTTAAATGGTAAATGTTTGAGCTTCTTTGCACTTCATATGAATTGAATTTTGTAATCTTATGATATTATTTATATGGTCTCAAACTTATTTAAAAATTATCAATAGTAGGTCAACTTAAATACTAAATAAATAATATGTAAAAGTTATATATTATAGTTTTTAAAATATTTAAATGGTCTAAATTATTTTTAGTGATGCCAATAGTTAATTAGAATGCCCTGATGCCAAAATGACTGTTTATCTAGTTTACTTGCTAACTGTTAATCTAATAAAAGCGCAGAGGTCGTGACGCTCCTTCCATCCAAGAGTCATAAATTTTATATTAATTCTAGCACTTCTTTTTTATTAATACTAAAAATTGAATTAAATTTTTTATTTTTTACTGCAAAAAAAATTAAACAAGAATTGTTTAAATATTTGGTGGGAGGAATGCAAGATTTACACCTTATTTTTGGCTGTATACTTTTTGACTTGTTGAACCGGATCGCATTTCTCATTTATTAGGTAGAACGAAAATATTCCTAGCGTTTTGCCCGGTCCAACTTGTTGAACCGGATCGGATTCGGCCACTTTTGACTCGCCCTCACGCAACCGACACGCGCGACCGGTCCGGTTTTTTGTCTTGGCGCCGAACTGGCGAACCAGCGTGCCGACCGATCGATCCGACGGTTATCTAGTGCTCTGAGCCCACTGATTCCTATTCCAAGATTCGTGCGTGATACTCCACTACACAACTGGTCACGTGCCATTTTCCTCGCACGTGCGCGACGGTGCTTCCGTTGTCGAGCTCTCCTCCTCCTCTCGACCACTTGCTATATAACGCCCATCCGCAAGGGTCTCCTCCAAACCCCACGCTCCCTTCAATACGTTCCCGTTCTCTCTCGCCTCTTTCTTTTCCGCAAGAGAGAGAGAGAGAGAGAGAGAGAGGGAAAGCGATCGAGAAAAAGAAGAGGAGGAGGACAAGGAGCCGTTGAGAGGAGGACCTACTGGTAATTTTTTGTACGATCTTCGATTCGCTTTCGTTTCCGTGATCTTTCGACGGATTTGAGGTCGATCTTGTTGTTCGTTTCTCTCTAATTTTCGATTCTGTTCGGTTTGGGGCGATCTCATAGATCGATCTCTTGTTCTCCTCGATTTGGTTGGGGCTTGATCGATTCGTATGATATTTCGCCTCCTATCGTTCAGTTTCTACGGCGATTCGATCGATTTCTGTGGTTTTCTGTCGTTGATTTGTTGGATCTTGGTGTGTTTGCTCTCGATCTCTTAGATTTCGCGAATTGTTTTGGTATTAGAAGATGCTAGCGCGCGAAATGTTTTAGATGGCGTGATATTGTTGTTGATCTTGGGAATATTTGCTTATGGATTGGTAGATCTCTTTATTTGATGCTGGATCTGTATGAATCTCTATGAAATTTTGGCTAATTGTGTGGATTCTTGTATGGGAAGCAGAGGAGCAATGGGGCTCACTTTTACGAAGCTGTTCAGCCGCCTTTTCGCAAAGAAGGAGATGAGAATATTGATGGTTGGGCTCGACGCGGCTGGTAAAACTACGATTCTCTACAAGCTGAAGCTTGGCGAGATCGTCACCACTATCCCCACCATAGGTGATGCATCTTTTCTTTCTTTTTGTGTGCCCCTAATCTTTTTTCTCGTTTTGAATCATAATTTCTGTATTATGTATGTTTCCTCCTATTTCCTTTCCTATTTGCTAGTTTGCATTTAGTTTTTCTTTTGGACTTTTATTTCATAATCCTGTTGTCATCCTTTTTGATATGATCATTTCCTGAATCTAGTTATACTGATTAAGCAATGAACCCAGAGATAAATCCTTTTCTGGAAATAGCACATTTCTTGGAATGGTCTTTTCACGAAAAATCAGAATCAACCAACATACTGAATTATTTTCCCTTGAAATCAGCTTTATTAATGATTGTTCCAGAGAACCCATTCTTCCTATTATCGAAGTTTTAGTTGATTCTTCAATGAAATTGTTCAATCAGAATTGAAATTTTTAATATGCAGATTAGGGCGTACATCATATGCTTTTGATATCTTACTAGTTTTCATTTTGTGCTTTGATGAAAGAGGATCTGGAACTAGGCCTGTTAGCGGTGCAGTCCTGATATATACAGTCTTACCTTCTAAGTTTGAACCTGCAAATGTATTGTTAGCTGTATATCCTGTAACGATGATTTAAAATGATTTAACGGACTTAAGTGCAGGATTCAATGTTGAAACTGTGGAGTACAAGAACATTAGCTTCACTGTTTGGGATGTTGGTGGCCAGGACAAGGCAAGTGGTTCTTACTATCCATCTATAAATGTTAAAGTCCTGACTCTAGTTTAGTTGTAGGAGTAGTTTGATGCCCTGAACTATTTGAAACTGTTGTAGTTCATGTAAATATGCTTAGTGTTTGCATAATAAGGGGAATTTTGTGCTTCTTGTAACCCATTTATTGTGGTGTAGCAGTTGATTTTCTAGATAAGCACGTGAACAAAGAATTAATCGCTTACTAAATCTTAGTCCTGCAATCCATTTTGTCAAAACAGATTAGACCCCTCTGGAGGCATTACTTCCAGAACACCCAGGGCCTTATTTTTGTGGTGGACAGCAATGATAGAGATCGTATTGTGGAGGCCAGAGATGAGCTCCATAGGATGCTGAATGAGGTAAAGTTATTTTCGTTGTGGTTAAACTGTATGCATTTTCGCAATATTGCTTTTTCCTATCTCTTAGGGTGCCATAGGATACTAAAAAGTCCATGTATCATACATTCAATTCAATTTGGTGAGGGTGGTTTTGTGGCAAGGATTTGTATGCACTTGGAATTGTTATATATCTACGTGCAGTACAAACTACTTGTCCAACCAGATCATTTTGTGGTAAACAATATGTTTTCTACTTACTGTGGGTTTGCCACTCAACTTCTTGAACACAACATCCCTATTGGTCATTAAAGAAATTGAAATTTTGTACAGATGTAATTTTATATGAAATTCGCTTGAAACCAAAAGCTGTAATTTTCATTACCGATTTGTTTCAACTGTTGGCAGGATGAGTTACGTGACGCTGTGCTGCTTGTGTTTGCAAACAAACAAGATCTTCCCAATGCCATGAACGCTGCTGAAATTACTGATAAGCTCGGCCTGCACTCCCTGCGCCAGAGACACTGGTACGGCGCTAGCTTCTTACGTTATAAAATTGTCTGCGAATGGAGTTTTTAAATACTTCTGTGATGCTAATATGTCAAATATTTTTGTGTAGAAGTCTGTCAATGCATGGTTGAATAATTTGAGGTTATGAAAATTTTCAACATTAGTTTAGTTTGCCTTGAATGCTGCATGCACAATTCTGCCCAGTATGTGTGGCTGAATTATGCAAGCTTTTGTGATTTTATTGGCAGCAAAGTAGTAACTCTCTGCTGGATGTTCATGCAGATTATAAAAAAGTGTCTAGTTTAATTTTTAATATCATCTGTAACACCATCCTGTATTAGGTGTGTCTGATTGGTGAAATTTGTAACTTGGTGTTGCAGGTACATACAGAGCACCTGTGCTACATCTGGTGAGGGGTTGTATGAGGGTCTGGACTGGCTCTCCAACAACATTGCCTCCAAGGTATGTTTTATGTCTCTCGTTATTCCCTTATTTCTCCACCCTGATAAAAGAAATGAGTGAAATATTTGGATGGTTCCTGTAATATCCCGTTATTACAACTTGGTATCTAAACTTTTCATCTGAACACTTTCGTCCCTGACCCTTTTCATCTATTGTGATTTCATCCCCCGATGTGAAAACAAATGCTGTAGTACAAATACTTTTTTAACCTTGTTAATTTGTGGAAGTAAGAAGTCATTTTGCATGAGAAGGGGAAACTGAAAAGTTTTAGATCTTTTTGACAATCAACCCAGATGTAGTTGTAATCATCTGTCAGAGAAAATAGAATGAATTGATCTTGACCCAAGAAAGTCTTCGATTTCTTCCAAAAGCAGATGATTATTCATCCGCTTCTGATGTTCCGTGATTAGCCGGGACATCGAGGAAGATACAAACGAAAAGACATTTCGGGATCAATGTGATTCCATCTGGTGGGATTGCAATGTACTATAAAGTTAAGGGACTATAGTGTTTTGGGTGTAAAATTCACGGACTAAATAGTTATACACTGATGATAGTACAGGGATTTCCTTTGATTCTACTTGCTTGCTTGCTTTTAACTCCCTCTTATCTTTTGCATTGCTGTACCACTTTTCTGTTTTTCGCATCTTTTTTCACTTTTGCTTTTCTATTTTTCCTTTTTTGTGGTGTGGAATTTGATTGTAGTGATGTCCTCTCCTACTTCAGGGTTAACTCTTTGGAGGGCTTGGAAAGTCTTAGCAGAGCTTGGAACATATCACTTTGTTGGGTCAAATATGTAATATATCTATATAAACTTGTTACAGATATTTGTGGGTTGCTTGTGGAAAGCTCAATCTTTGAGCTGTAAAATTGTTGCTGATGGATCGCTTTTGTTTTCTTTTGCTTGACCTTTTTTTTTTTTGTTAAGATTGTCCTCTCTTATGTTCTCGTTGGAACCGTTGTCTTTTGTTAGTAATTTGACTTGTGTTGCTGTCCATATTAGTGCTTGCTACTGGTGTTTTTATTCTTTTCCTACAGTGTGGCTGAAAATGCTGTGGTGGTTGTTGGATGTTAATTGTAATTTTGGAACTAATTTTGGAGTTTGTGTATGGGTAATCACTGTACTGCCACGATAGTGTCCGGTCGGTAATCCTTTTGAGTTGTTGAATCCCGAGTTTGTTAAGTTTCACAAGCATTGCGTGATTAATTCGGGACCACAAGCAAATTTGACTTTATTGCAAAATAATCATTTTAATTTGTCTAAAGTAAAATAAAATAACTGATTTAACGGTATCAGGGATTAAAGGGTAATATGTATAAAAAGATTATAAAATCATAAAAAAAATTTATATTATCTGGAACTTAAATGTGATATATATAATGATAGATAGATAGATAGTAGGTTTTGGTTTTGTGTGCTACTAAGAGCACAGAAACTTTCGTGCTCTTAAATCGTTTTCGATAATAAAATTTTCGAATCTACAATCGAATTCGTTAAACTTAATCTAGTATATATGAAGTATCTAGAAAGTAAATTTTGCAAATTTTTGATAATATTTATCTAGTGATTGAAAGAGTTCAAAATCAACGGTTGAAAATAAAAATTTTAAAAAAATAGTAATATAACATAAACTTTCATTCAGAGATATTGATATTGCAATAAATAGTGTAAAAAAAAATTTTATTAAAATTTTATCTAATTTGAATATTTCTACACTATTAAACTTGCAAACAATATACATCAACCATTAAAAATTATTAATTTTAAATACTTTCGATTGCTAGGTAAATAATATCGAAAAATCACAAAATTTATTTTTTAAATACTTCAAATATATTAAATCAAGCCTAATAGAACTGATCGTCGATTTAAAAACTCCATCATCGAAAACAGCCTCCGTGCTCCTAATAGCATACAAGACCTCTCTCTCTCTCTCTCTCTCTCTCTCTATATATATATATATATATATATGAACATTTTAGAACTCCAACATAATCTTAGTTCAGAGTGCATATATATCAGACCGACCGTCCCTAGCGCAAATGGCAAAAAGACTTGGTGATTGATACCCGAGACCCAAATTCGAATCCTAATTAATTCACATTTCTAATTTCTAAATAAAATAAATTCGAATCTTAGTTAATTTACATTTCTAGCTAAGTTTATTTCTGGGAAAACTTCAAAAAATCCATTGTGGTTTCAATTTTTTTCACTTTAGTACCCTGTGGTTTAAAATGTATCAAGTTAGTACCCTGTGGTTTCTCACTTTATCACTTTAGTACCCTGTGGTTTAAAGTGTATCAAGTTAGTACCCTGTGGTTTCTCACTTTATCACTTTAGTACCCTGTGGTTTGAAATGTATCAAGTTAGTATCCTGTGGTTTCTCACTTTATCACTTTAGTATCCTGTGGTTTTAATTTTGTATCAAGTTAATACCCTGTGGTTTTTTAAATCACAGGGTACTAAAGTGATAAAGTGCGAAACCACAGGGTACTAAAGTGATAACGTGCAAATCCACAGGATACTAACTTGATACACTTTAAACCACATGCTACTAAAGTGATAAAGTGAGAAACCACAGAATACTAACTTGATACACTTTAAACCACAGAGTACTAAAATGAAAAAGTGTGAAACCACAGAAGGGGTTTTTGAAGTTTTCCCTTTATCTCTAAATAAAATAAACGAAACTTCTCTAAAAAAAAGAAAAGGAGAGTACATATATCAGGTTACGAATATGACTGTCAAGGAACTTCAAATATATTTTAAAATCTTAGGCCAGACAATAAATGACTCTTTAGAAACCAGAAAATGTCTCCCTAACACACACAACTTAAACATCCAATCTTATGTCTTTGTATTTCATAGAAGTGCAACTAAGAACTTTTCTTAAAGTATCATTTCAATCTCTAAATACTGTATTACCTTTAATTAGACTCTACATGGCACAATATGATTACATCACTATTACAAAGAAGACTTTCCTCGCGTTGAAAAGATTTTTTGGCTGTCGCGTTGCAGGGCTGATTATATAATCTAGCACCTTTTTCTTTTTTCCTCTCTAATCTTTTTAGTTGAGAAGAGAAGGAAAAAAAAAAAGGAAAAAAAAAAAGAGAGAACCCCAGTGCCATACACCATCGTAAGTCTACATTGTTGGACTACTACTAATCGAACACACATATCGGAGATGCAGACAGACACTTTTGACACAAACTCATACAAACAATGACAAAAAAACTAATTCATAATAGATATTCCTGTACTATACAATAACAAACTTACTCTCTGTGCAAGCGTACCTCGATCTCATTGAGGTAAAGCACTGAAGCAGCCAAAACAAAAATCTCCATCAACAGATGTTTGAAGTTGCCGCTCTGAAAATCTGTAGTTGCTGTGTCAGCTAAAAAATGCAACACAGATCATGCCCACCTTACCCAGACACAGCCGTGGCAGAGGCCCAGGTATGAAAGAGCCCATGAGATTTAAGCCTGAAAAAGTAAAACTCTCACATTAAAACACACACCATTATAACAGATAAAAGCAGTTCTAATAGAGGTCAACGAGATATTACACATCGCTAGCTACAGGCCACAGTACAGTTTGAGATAAATAAAAACAAGCATCTTAAGGCAAACTGGCAAGGTAAATTTCACTTGTAGGGCACTAAGTCATATGGCTCGACATTGCAAATAAATGCCTCTATTTTCAGGCGAATACTCAATTGTCCATCTGAACTAACAGTTCATGCATTAATGCCGGTCGGTACTTGTAATCTGCCAAACAGTACTAAATAAATAAATTGAGTTTCAAAAAAAAAAAATTACTTGTTACGAGATAAATTTTTTTTCTCGTAACAATCCGCATATAATCTTGCACCCAGCTACCACGTAGGCCCTATATATCACCTTGGAAGCAAACATTTTCATGCTTTAGAACGTTGCGAAGAAGACCAGAAGTTTCATAGGGATAGGCATGGAAGACGAAAGAAAGGAAGACCCAATAATTACATACGGTAGTCGATAATATGCGTAGGAAACTATTACTCTTAAAAGAAAAATCTACCTCAAGCAAACCAACATGCCAAAATAAGATGCTTCCTAAATTTACACAGGTAGCATACTTACATGTAAATGTTGTCTGAATCAATTTCATTGAACAAATTAATGTAAAAGCGAAAGCCATCAGGGCTAACATCTCTGCAGAGTAGACCTGTGAAAATGCAACATAAAAATGAGATTCTGCCATCCATAACTTGCTAGATATTTACATTACAGGAATTGTCTGAATTTCATGCACCTTTGCTTTCGGCAGTTAAAAGGTGTTCCTTAGCCAAAGCCGGTGCAATTCCTAAAGTAAATGCAGCATCGCTGGGACTAATCCCTTTTCGCAGGGCATCTGGCTTCTGTGCCAGGGATTTTAACCTCGCAAAGACCTATGTCAGATGAAATTTTATTATTATAAAATGTAAACCAAAAGTAAGGAAGCAATCTAGTTAGTTACGCAAATTCTTATACACATTTTATTGGAAACAAGGAAAAAGGTATCTTGATACTTTGTCCGTCAGATTAAGATAACCTGCTACCTAATTTTTCATATTTACTTAAGAATGTTATATTGTCAGAAATAAGAGACAACAGAAAATGAGGTTTTTACCTAAAGTCAATTCTTTGATGGCAACAAATTTTCCATCAGAACGAAACATTTTGAAAGTGCTCATTAGAAGTATTTCAATAGCAGAGTATTCCTTAACCAGAATAATTTTATGTGAGAGAAAAAAAGCCACGATACCTCATCATCACTGTGGGACTTATTCTGAATCACCTTAACTCCACTATCAAATTTTCTTAGCATAACTGGGCTGCAAATCATCAGCATATGTAAGGTGTACTTACAACATGAATAGAAGAAATGTATACTATTCACAATTCAAGCATAAAAAATATTGGGTCACAACAAGCTGGACATTACATTTTGATGCTTGACAACATTTTGCTTAATTCGCAGACATTAGTGCCAGGTTGGCAAGGTTGGAGCTTCTGAAAAGTGCTGGTTTATTAGAGTTGTTCAAGAAAGCACAACATTTATAAAAAAAAAAAAATTCCCCCTCAACAACTTCTCACTGCAGCAAAAATAAATAAATAAATAAATAAAATAAAATAAACCTTCATATTGGGGTTTTTGATTTTCAGGTCTAGAAGCTTATTTCAGCTTCCAACCACAGCAATGCTCCAGGTTCATTTTGTCAGGTTCATTTTGTCTGCCAAATGCCTGACTAATGCCTCTCAAAGTAGGAAGCTGCCCCATAAGCTAGGCCAAATAGTCATTTACTCAAAGCAGTATTTGAATTTAGGATATCATAAGGAATTAAAGGTTCTGTAGTGCATACACATCAAATTTCTCCCAAATAGCACAAGCTTGCAAAAGGTCCTCGGGTGAGATCAACTCTAAGGGAGACGAGCAAAAGGACTAAACTTAGAAGACAATAAAAATGTGAATGCACACGAAAGTAAGAACCAAAGAAAGAAGTAAAAAATAAAAAAAGCATATACCTGTCCCTCTGGCACGGTTGAAGAGACAATACACCTCTACCAGTGACATCATCCCACCAGCTCTCTCAAGTGGTAGTTTGACAAAGTCCGCTAGCTGAAAACCATACAAAAAATTCCATAAACAAACAACAACCTGCAACAATCTTGTTTTTTCACTAGTTATTACATACTAGGAACAAAAGCACAAGATAAAAATCAGAGAGGGAAAGCAAGTAACATGTTCAGAAATCACAACATTTATTTCTCTGAAATTTCCACAATTGAAATAACAGATCAAAGGTCAAAATTCTTTCTTCAAATTTTGACAAAAGAGATATTATTCCGACACCTGTGAGAGTGAAAGCACAGATTTCTAATGGAACAAAAACAGCCATTAATAAATTATCACTAAACAAGACGTTAGAGACCTACAGTAAACACCAGTGCTAAATTCATCATTTAAACATGCTTAAAAAGGGGCCTGTGACCTGTCTAGAGAGAAGTTGATCTAGCAACTCATGCTTCACAAAAAGCTACTAAAAGTGTGATTTTACTAACTGGTATATATCTTTAAAACACAAGGTGCCACCATTCCTAAAAATGAAATCTCATACAAGAAAGTTAAAGTCTCAATGCATCAACAACTCTTTAATCAATTAGTTACCGTGGCAGAGCATCACCAAATGCACCATTTAAGTAATAAACAAATAACTAAACTATCAGTGCATGATAAAATTGCATATAACCTGGCGTGATAATTGTTGATGATATAGAGCACCAGCAGACTCTTTTGTAACTGGTGAAACAATACCAACACTCAATAGCCAATCTTGCATATCTTGCTTGGAACCCATCTCTTCATCATTGGAATTTGCCTGAGCAGTCGAATTGGATAACAACTTCAAGCGCATTTTCTCTGCTAGTTGAACCATCTCCTTAGCTTTGCTCTGCAAAGAACAATATCTCCAGATTCTTTCAGCTCCACAAGAATGAAGATCAAGTACATAGAGGGTACGGATAACAAAATCGACATCTATAATAGATCAAGTCTTTATCATGACTCACTATAGGTGGCAACAGAAGGCGATAATTTTTAACATAATTGTAGCTAAACGAACATGTTGGCATTCAGCATATATGCAATATGCCATGGGTTTAAGTTTCCCACTTTTTTTTTTTTTTCCTCTTCTTCCTGCAATCCCGCTTGCTCTCTTCACCTTTTTTTTCCCTAACGTTTCCCTCATGCCCTTTCTCCCTCTCTTCTTTACACTTCTTGTCCAGTTCGCTCTCTCAAGTAAGTTTGATAATAACGAACAAATTGCAAGCCTGCTCCAGCTATAGCCAATAATATTTTCCCTAGGTCATGTGCTATTCCTAATGTCTATCTCTCAAATTTTGAAGCACGAAAATACTACATATCGAAAAAAATAAAGCCCCCCGACCCCTGAAATCCCTGAACAAGAGGACGCTGAACACGCAAATTATCATTCCATTCTTGCTCCATACTCTTGTGTATACTCAATTAATAGTATAACAATCCAACCATCCTAGATCAAACCAAGAATGGAATGATAAACAATACCAAAACACACGCTCGGGTACTATTTCATAATTAATATACAACAAACAAGAAGAGATCAAAGAAACAAACCATGAGGGCATTCAAATCCTGGAACGCGTCGTTCAAGCTCTTATCCGTACTCTCCCACATCTCCTGCTCCTTCCTCAGTATCCCCGAGACCCCCACCACTGGCATCCGTATTCCTCCGCCCCGCTCGCTCCCCCCAAACCCTAACCCCGTCGTCCCCGTCCCCGGCCCCGACGCCGCGTCTTCGTTCGCCAGCGCCGCCTCCCACGCCTTAGATCGGAGCACCTCGACGAGCCTCCCGTAGAAGACGTCCGGATCAGCCTTCCCCCTCATCACGACGGTGATCACCTCCGATCTCGCGGCGGCGCCGCCCCTGGGGGCGGCGGAGGCGTCGGAGAGGGATATTTGGAGGCGGATGCGGGGGGAGGAAGCGGCGAAGATGGATCGGAGGGACTTCTTGGGGGGGAAGGCGTGGACGATGGAGTAGAGGGGGAGGGCACGGGCGGAGGAGGAGGGTTCGTGGATCCAGATGAGGCGGTGGGAGGTGAGCGCGAGGAGCCGGGCACGGAGCGGAGGGTGGAGGAGGGAGGGGTTCTCCTCCGCCTCTAGGTCAACGGAGGGGACGAGGTGGCGCTCCACCTCCCCCGGGAGGAACACGGGGCGCCCCGCGTCGGTGAGCGCCGCGGAGGGGAGCCACGGGGACGACGACGCCATGGGAGGACGCGGAGGAGGTGAACGCGCGCGAGCGCGAGAGAGGGAGAGAGAGCGAGAGGATCGTCGACGGGGACGAGGGGAGAAATGGCGTAGAGAAGAGGAGGTATAAATATAAGCGGGTTGGGAAATTAAGGGGAAATGCAGGGGCAGTTTCGTAATAATAGACAACAGAATGGGTAAAATAGGTGAATTGCACATTACTTATCTTAAAAGTTTAACTTTGTTTACACATTAATCGCGCTCTATAGTCTATACATATCAAAAACAAATATTACAAAGTATCTCGACATATTCAGGTATCTTGAATTTCGGCGTGAGATTACTACTGATGCTACATTAGCGCGCTTGGTTTAATGCAGTAATGTAATACTAGATTGCAGTATTTATAGCATTAATACGTTTTGTTCAGTCTATAAAATTTAGTAATCCTGACATAAAAGTATAGCTTTTTTCAAAATTGCCCTTGTTGTGGTTATTTGAATATTATTTTTTGCGAAAATGACGAATGGAGGGAAGCTGATTGTGATGATTACCTGGGAGGACGACGCAATAGAAGATGATACGTGTTCGTGCGAGAGAGAGAGAGAGACGTCGAGAGAGAGAGCGAGAGAAAGCGGTGTGCGAGAGAGAGGGGGGAAGGCGAGAGAGAGATGAAAATAATGCTGTTAATTAGATTAGGGTTGTTGGAGGGTAAAATTGTCATTTTACATAATATGTAGTATTAACGGGTTTCAGAAATGCAAGATACACGACCCCCTTCCATTAATATTTTCGATGTAATCCTGCTCGATTTGTAATACTATATTAACGACTAGATTACATAGCGGATTAACCAAACACAATTATCCTTGCAGGATTGCCTGTAATCCTCGCAGGATAACTCGAACCAAACGCACCCCAAAATTAATAATATAATTAATTTTAAAATTTTTTTAAAGCATTAGATTAAATTAAATTATCTTTTTATTTAAATTGATTTATTTTAATTTGAATTAAAAATTAGTCAATGAGTTTTAGTCCTGCGATAAAATAACATCGAGTCAAAATAAATTACATATTTATCTAATATCTAATATAATACATTAATATATATTTGATACTGTTTGAATTTGTATGTATTTAAAACTAGGGGCAAGTATTTATATATTTCTAAAAAAATTTTGGACTTTTTAATTTATATTTTTTAGAAGGCTTACATTAAAAATTATTTTTTAAACATTTCAAATTATTTCAAATATATTCATAATAGAATTATATTATGTTAATGAACTGTTAACAATAATTGTTACTATTTTTTTTTTTTTTCAAATATACCCTTCTACCTTCACCTATCATTCTTATTTGCCCTTAATATAGAGGTAAAAAAAATATTTTTTTATTTTTTTCTTTCAAATATAATTTTCTACTATCACAAGCTTTTCTTATCTCCTATTAAGTTAAGGACAAAAGAGGTATATTAATTTTTTTTAACTCAATTAGAAATTTAATCCGAATTTAATCAAAGATAACTTAATGGACAATAATAGAAAAGGTATTTTTGAATAACGGCGAACTACACAAGAGGTATATTTGAAACAAAAAATAGTAGAAGTAAATTAGATATTTTAAAAAATTTTAAGGGCATAGTAGATATTATCCCTTAAAACTATAATTCACTAATAATTTTGTGCAAGTAAATAACTCTTTAGATTGTTCCTACATAACTCATAAATTATATAAATTTTAGGCTAAATCATATTTTTGGTTCTTAAACCATGAGGCATGTGACACTTAGGTATCGTTTGGTTCGAGAATAAGCAAAAAGTGACTATTCCAGGGATAGGTATAAATTAAGGTATAAGCGGGGATTAGATCAATTTTGTGTTTGGATGAAAATTGGGTTATTCCTGGGAATAAAAAAAATAGCGTTTGGTTAGGTAAGATGGAATAAAAAAGATAGTAAATTTTATAAATAAAAAATAATCATATTATCATCTTATTATATTTAAATTTAAATTTTTAAATATATATATTTTTAAATTTAAAATTTTAACTTTGAAATTTAAANTATAATTTTAATTAAGTTTGAAATTAAGCATTGGAATAGTGCTATTCCACCAAAATGGTGGAATAGCAAATCCCTTGCTATTCCGGGATAACCGGGAATAGCAAGGTTTGACCGGGATAAAATATCCCGGCCAAATTTCACCCCGTTTGGCGGAATAGCGGGGATAACTTTTGTTATCCCCGCTTATCCCCCCAACCAAACGGGGCCTTAGAGCTTTAAATTTAATTTGATATAATTTCTGCATCAATTTTTTTAAATTATTAAAATTAAATTTCACATTTCAAATTAGTTAACTAGTGTAATGTAACACTGCTGTGGTCATGATTTACTTACTATCACTAGAGATGCAAATCGAGCAGATCTAGAGGTTATAGGAGTTTTCCACCTCCCCTGATTTATTATTGACGGATTGGAGTGGATTTGAAACTAGTTAATTTTTATTTTAATTTTTTCTCTATTTACCATCCTATTTGTGATAAGTTGAGAAAGGCGTAGTTTTTAGAAGTTCTCCATCTTTAGTTTCGTTTCCTCAGCGAACCCGGATGAGTACGAAATAGATTAATTTTTTATTTTTAAGCCTCATTTAAAATCTCATTTGGGGTGAATCGAGCGGAAGTGCTCTATCAATTAAAATCTGTAACGTCATCATTTAATGAACTTAATTATAAAATTATATAATTTAAAATAAAAAAATTATAATAAATTAAAATGCAAAAAAAAAGGGAAAACTTCAAATACCCCTCTTGTGATTTCACTCCTTCTCACTTTAGTATCTTGTGGTTTAAAATGTATCAAATTAGTACCCTGTGATTTTGCACTTTCTCACTTTAGTACCCTGTGGTTTAAAGTGCATCAAGTTAGTACTCTGTGGTTTCACACTTTCTTACTTTAGTACCCTATGATTTCGCACTTTCTCACTTTAGTACTTCTGTGGTTTAAAAACCACAGGGTACTAATTTGATACAAAAATAAAACCACATGGTACTAATTTGATACAAAAATAAAACCACATGGTACTAACTTGATACAAAAATAAAATCACAGAGTACTAATTTGATACACTTTAAACCACATAGTACTAAAATGAGAAAGTGCGAAACCACAAGAAACTAACTTGATATATTTTAAATCATATGGTACTAAAATTAAAAAACTGAAAAACTACAGGGGTGTTTAAAATTTTCCCAAAAAAAAAAATGTCAGACCCTTTTATTTTGAGCAGTTTGAGAAAATACCTGCAATTTTCCTTTTTTATAATTTACTCTGACGCCCGAACCAGTCTGCTGCTGCAGCAGCCCCAACTGAAGTCCGTTAAAACTTCCCTCCATCAAAACCGTTACAACGACGGCCCCGATTTTATCCCGGCTCGCGGCGCTCCGTTACCGGCCGAGTGGAAATGAACAGAATTTACCCTCCCACTATATATAGCCCTTTTCCCCTTTCAAACCCCTTCTGTGTCTCTCCTCTCCCCACCCACATCAGCGATTCCCCCCTTTCTCCCCTTCCTCGTCGTCGCCTCCTCCTTCCTCCTCCCCGCAAAACCCTAACCCTAATCGAGCGATCCGCGATTCCGCCGACGCGGAGAGCTCGAGGGAGCGGGAGAGAGAGGAGGCCCTAGCTCTTGAACGAGGACGAGGACGAGGACGAGGACGAGGACGAGGACGAGGACGTGGGCGAGTCCGTTGGGGTGGATTTTTGGTGGTGTTTTCGCGGGTGGTTTCCTGTAGCTGGTATTCGCTAGGGCTTCGGATTTGCTCCCCTGAATTTTTTTGCTAGGGGATCGGGGTTAGTATCGGACAGGATGAGTAGTAAGAGGGAGGAGGAGAGGAATGAGAAGATCATCAGAGGTCTCATGAAGTTGCCTCCAAATAGGCGATGCATCAATTGCAATAGCCCGGTACTGGTTCTCTTTTTTTTGCAAATTTCAATGTCTTTTTCTCTAATTTGCATCATCAAAAGCATCTGCTGTAGATTTTATTGTGGTTTATTGGATCATTTGTTTGTTTAAGGATGAAGATTATTGAAGAAGCTAACTATACATTTTTGTGTTGAAAATACAGAGTGTGCAGTATGTGTGTATGGATTTTTGGACCTTCGTGTGTGCTACGTGCAGCGGAATACAGTGAGTAGTATATATGGATATTCTTGGATTCTTTCATTTCTGTTGTTTGCTTTTCCTTAGAAGAAGCTTCGATCATTATTGAGGATCGCTTTAGGTGTCCTTTACCGGATTGTACTAAGTACTAAAGAAATGGGCGTTGTCATTTAATTTTTTAAACGTTGAATTTAAATATGTACTTGTCTTGTCTACTAATGAAAGTGATGCTTTTGCAAATTCCTGAAAATTTCATGGCAATCTTTGACATAAGTTGCTTATTTGTTGTACAGTCGTGAATTCACGCACCGGGTTAAGTCGGTTTCCCTGGGCAAGTTTAACAGGCAGGAAGTTGAGGCCCTCCAGAAAGGTGGTAATCAGGTAGATAATTAGTCACATCCTACTATTTGCTCTATTTAAGCTGACCATTTAGTGGCCTATTCTGGTCTTATGTGATACTCACTTGTCTCAGCGTGCAAGAGAAATATATTTGAAAGACTGGGACATGCAGCGCATGAGATTGCCAGACAACAGGTGAAACATAAAACATTCATATTATTGCACTAGTTATCTATCATATGTTACGCACAATGAAAGATTACTAGTTTGCCCTTGTTTTTTGATACAGCAACGTTGAGAAGATAAGGGATTTCATCAGAAGTGTTTATGTGAATAAGAAATATGCTGGGGGGAGGTCCTCTGAAAGGGTGCCTAGAGATTTGGAGGTGACATAGTTCTAAATCAGCCTAACATTGAGTATTAATTTGTATCATAGCATCCTATACGTTATACTTTTTCTGTTACTGATGCATCCAACCTGTTGATCTATTCTAACCTTAGTCCTCCATATTTTCAATAGAATCTCAAGAACCATGAAGAAGATGTAAGAAGGGCAAGCTCTTATCATTCTTATTCTCAGAGCCCACCTTATGATGATCAATATGAGGATAGACGGTACGGAAAACAAGCAAGTATGCTCAGCCGAAGGCCAGGTTCAGATCGGGCAATTTATGAGGGGAGGTTACGTAGCTTCATATTTAGCCCTGGTCGTATGCGTGAGAACATGTACGAAGATAGGTTTGCCAATGAGAGTTCTGGTTCAAGATTTTCGGATTTCTCACTCTCTAGCGCAAGTGATCAGTTCAGGTATGATGCGAAGTCACCAAGTTCTCAGGGCACAGGGTACCACAGTCCTCCTGTACACCAATTAAGGGATGTTCTTATTGAAGATCAGCCCAAGATTCTAAATGAGCATTCTGATGTGGTTGCTCGAAGGGATTTAGATGGAATCCAACGTCCACAGGTTATAGAACATCTTTTATTAATTTGTCTATGTCTTATGAACTTGCCAAGTGCCTTGGTAGGCAGAGGCCGACCGTGCTGTGCCATCTCCCCCCTTGCTAATTCCTGCATACACATATAATGGGTCCGTACTTGGTCCCCATCGAATATGCCAAGTGTTGCACCGTGTGTGTTACGGCATGTGCTGTGCTAAAAGCCAATTGGCAAGGGGGTCTTGCCCATAGTCAATTCATGTAAAGTATTTGTATAAACGCACATGTCTAATTAAAAATAGTTAACATTTGACATGCTTCTAGAAAAAGAAATAAACAATTCATGATTTTTATAAATTTTTCCTGAATCTACACATCTTGTCGTGTTATACGAAGATACTTTTTTAAAAAAATTAAAGTATTGCAAAATGAATAGAAAAATTGACAATTTTATTATTGATGTATATACTTAAAAATGGAACCACCTGTACACCTTATATATATATATATACAAATATTAAGATATATATAATCAGTTAATCACTAAACCATATATTATCACCAACATTCATAGTAGACAACAGAATTGTCAGTTATGATATTTTATTTTGAACTATTCAATCTATATCATGTCATACACAAATTCGCAATTCTAGAATATTGTTTGACTCTCATTTAGGTCCTGTTTGGATGTCGAAATAAGTTATTCAAGGATAACTTACTCGGTATAAGAATTTTCTAGTATGATAGCAAGTAGAAAATATGATTTTTACTTCTTGAAATGTCTTCTTATCCATGATTTTATGAAAAAATGACTTGAAGGCCAAATATGATAATCAATTGAAAATATTTGATCACACTTCTCATCGTCCAAATATACAAATTTTCTAAGCAAATCAAGAGGATATAATGAACAAGACATTCATGTATCCAAACAGGGCCTTAAATGTTTTACCATGTTGTTTATAATGACCCAGTCTGCTACCATTAATAACTCGTTAGGCCCAAATCATCGGTCCGAAATACTTAAGTCTAGCTATTAATGATAGAGTCATTTGTCCTTATATATCCATTCATAATCTCTTTCTTATCTAATGTGGGACTATTAAGGTGTCACATTTTTTCTTTTTAGATACTCACGTCCTTGGCGGATCCATTTCCTAGCCCTTGATCATCAAGCGATATGAAAATTTTCTCACACTTATGGCTGGCAAACTAACTCTCATACAAAATGTAATGACCCGGCTCGCTGGGCCCGGCACTAATAACTTGTGAAACCAAACCACCGGCCCAAAATGCTTAAGCATAATTAATAATAATGGAGCCTTTGGTCCTTAGATATACAATCATAACTCTTTTTTCATCTGATGCTGGACTGTTAAGGTGTCATATTGTCGAGTTTAGAAGTTGAATAATAGAACATCATGTTTTGTAAAGTATTTTTGCTAAATCGTGATTTGCTAACTATGGGCATGCTGTGGCTGCTGAAACGATCAATGGAACCTTCAATAATTAGTGAAATATAACACTCTTTTTTTTTCTATATTCAGAGAACTGCATCGTCAGGCAGTTTCGGATCCTTGGAAAGCAGTACATTATCTAGAAAATCAGTTGATTCTTGCAGCATAGTTGATGTTGCTGCAGAGCCTGTTCAATTTACTGGAAACCAGCACCCAGTAGCATCTCCATCTCCCCTTTCAGCCCAACCGCATGCCTCCTTGCGTTCCACAAACCAAGTTTTCAATCAACCAATCACGCAACCATCAGCTGCTTACTCTTATCCAATCACTGGCTTCGGCGATCAGCCTTCGTCTTTGGCTCCTCCTGAGCAGAAACCGTCTTCAACACCATTCTCAGAAAATCAAGGATGGGCTACATTTGACTTACCTAATAATGCTAGTTCTGCTTCTGATTCAAATCCAAATACAATGCTTTCTGTTTTAATTCCACCTCCTGGTGGAGTACCTAAAGTGATGGATGCCTTGAAAACAGAGGTTTTGGTTCAAAATCCAATGGCTTCAGGACCTATCTCTTTGACAGATAATCAGTGGCATGTAGGTGTACATGAAGCTGAGAGAACTTCCGGCCAAGAAAAGTTTCAGGTAGATATTCTCTTTATTCTTTAGTGTAAATTCCAGTAGTTTGGTGAAGTTTTTCGTAGATATTGGTTCTAAAGCAATACAATTTTTTTTAATAGTTGTTATTGGGGCCGTTTCTTGCCTCTCTTAGGGCAAAACATCACTAATTCTGATTACCTTTTACAATATCCTTTCCCTCCGAACCAATCACTGAACTGGCATTAGTTTTCGTTCACAAAACATCAGAACCATTATTTTCCCATCTAAATGTTTTCCGTTGAAAACGTTTTTTTCATCATTCCCTTGCAACCCAACAACCTGTAAGTTATAATCGAAGATGATGTGCAGATGGGCTGTTTATCTGGAAACTATAATTTCATTCAAAATTTGATTTTGCAGCCTTGGAATGCTTTTGATGACTCTATTGCTAATGTACATCATAATTCGCTTGGAAACCAACCACAAATCAACGTGCCACATGTTCCTTTCCCCCGGTCTTTTGTATCTGGCGATCATGCTGGAATTGGAACTTCAAAGGTGCTGCCTTGTTTGGTACTTCGACAGGATTTTATTTGGTCTGAACAGCCTATCTTATGTTTAATCCCTTTGTAGGAGTTGGTCGAGGAGGTTGGAAAATCAGATGGTAATGACATAGGCGCTGGTCTTAATTTTGCATCTGGTGGTTTTGCAGAATCATCTTTTTCAGCATCACTTCAATCATTGCCGGTATGTTATATTTATGAAGTCACTCACGGTCATCATTTTTAGACTGGGTCCACATATGCTAGTGGTGGTTTTTCGTTGTTTGAGATTGAGAAAGGAGAGAATACTTCAGAGTCCTTTTTCTGTCAATTCAAGAATCGGTGTTCTCCCCATTATGAGATATTTAAGCAAATAAACAGATAAAGTGATTATTTTCAAATTAATATCACCAACTATCTATTGACTGAACAAGACTGTATGGTGGGAAGATGTCGTTATTGGTTCAGCTATTGTGGTGAAGCTAAGAAGTGTGATTTATATGGTTTATTTTATTGGTTCACCTTGTTTTTGGTATTATGCATGCGTGGATCTGTAATTAAGTTCTCAAAATGGTATTGAACTCTGCATTAGTTCCTTTCTGGATAATTAATCCCTGTTTGAATTTGATATTATATTACATTTGTCAACTGTCGTCAACTTGATGGTTCAAACCATATTATGGTCTCTTCATCTCTACACAAATTTATATTTTGGCACCTTTATCCCAAAATTCACATCAACATGGTTTTCCATTTTGAGGTGTGGGGATGATCTAAACAAATTGTGAGTTTTATATGGTGAAATGCCAACCTGAAAAGGAAGATAATGGTCATATGCATGTGTATGTACTTGTGTATATACATATTTACATGTATACATAAATACATAAGTGCACTGTGTGAGTGCTCTGCGTGTGTCTCTCTGTCTGTGTACATATATAGATTTAGCTATACGTACATAATCATGCTCACACATGCCATATATACGTATCTGGGTTATGGTTCATGTAGCCATGTGTGGATTTGCACGCACGTGCTCACATGTGCTTGTCTGTGCATGTGTGTGCTTGTATGTTTGCACTTGTATGTGTGTATGTGTTTTTTTTTGGTGTAGATACAAACACATGCATGTAGGCATGCGTATGTGAACAATGATTAAGCAACATCATAATGTCTTTGGTTGTTTCATCAGTAAGCATCAAAAGAGCACCACTACGCCATAGCGTCAGAGCGGCTATACAATACCTGTAGTACAGATATGCACAAGTATTTTTAATTTGCGGTTTTCTTTCAATTCCCCAGGGAGTGGTCTCTCAGACAACAAAGTCAACAAATCCTTTTGATCTCCCATTTGAGTCAGAGTTGGAAGTCAAGGATGCGGTGAGTTGCTTCTAACCTTGGTTTATTATGATTGCTAAAAGCTACACTTTATACCTTCACTTTGACAATACATATGCCAGCAAATTTATAGTTGATGAGACAGATTAGTAAATAATATCACTTTATCCTGGATGGGATCTACAGTCAACCTGAAGTCAACTTGTTGACTGGGATATTCACGAATCAAGAAAAATTTACAGTCAGTTTGAAAGAGTTTTTGACTTGTATATATTGTTTTATTATCTTTAGGGCATATTAAACCAAGATAGGTTGATCTGTCAGAAATTTAAGGAAATCTTTTGCTTACAAGATCTATATATTAATGTTTCCATAGCCTCTTGAATGATATGTGGCACTTCCTCTTAACTGTAACTAATGAGGACCTAACCTGATGTTTATCTTCTGCTGCAGTTTTTGGACATGAGCTCTTTACAAGCAGTATTGCCAAATCCGGAAGCTCCAGCTGATTATGTTGCCAGCTTAGCACAACCATGGTTTCCTCAGAATCCCGCCTTTTTGTATTATCCTTCCTTTCCCCCGGGTAAGTTCAAAATATTGTTTCCTTTTCAGTGAGAAACTAAAACTTCACCATTGTTTTTTTTTTTTTTTTTTTTTTTTCAAGCATCATCAGTTGATCTTTCATTACTATTTCAGCAGGACTAGCATACATGAGTGGACATGCACCAAATACTCAAATACCGTAAGTTGCTTAAACTACTTATACATAGGGTTTAATTGCAAATTCAGAATATGAAGTTTGATCCCAATGTCAATAAGTTCCCAGAGTTTCATTGTTAACAATTTGGTCTCTTAAAGTTTTTTTTGTGCTGTAAATTAGGTCCTTTCTTTGTCCGACCTAGCTGAAAAAAAAATGCCATTCAGCATCATGAGACTGTAGGACCGACCTGAAAAATCTGACATTTGAGTAAACTCCAGTGATGATGTTGATATGGCATCTTCTTCTATAACATGATGGACTAATGGCAAGAGTTAATAGTTTCGCAGGACAATTTTTGGGGCTAAATTACTACAATTGATACTCTGAGACTGTAATTAAAATCTGGGGTAAACTTCAGTAAGTTAAACCCTTTACTTGATGAGCGTTGTATGAAATTTCAACCGAAATGTGGTCATGTTAACAGGAATTTATCGCCGCAAGATCCCATAGAATCTCTTGGTGGGAATGCAACTCTTGGAGGGAATCCATTTGCATGAAGTGCCTGTAAAGAATTTGTCAAAGTTCTCCACGTAAGGTCTTTTGCTTCTCCCACATTTGTTGATACGTCACGTAGGCGAAGAAATTATCAATTGAAGGTAATTAGTATTCCACTTAAGGAAAGAAAAAAAATCGTCAGTGTGTTGTTTGTGCAAATATTCCCTTCCTAAGTACCGAGCTATGTTGAAAGATCAAAAGATTGCACCCTGATGTTTTTCGAATTTAATTTTTTTATGAATTGGCAGAAACTTCAAATAGCACTCGAGGCGTGCTTCATCGGCTTTCCAATGCAAATAGATAAGGAGAGCAATGTAGCATGATTTCATTTTTGCTGGTTTTCCTTGTATTGATTGTTTCCATCACCTTTACCTATATACAGTAGTGTATCTTATTAAGGAATTCCAATTCTTTATGTACTGAGAAGGCCATGTTTGGATTTTTTTTTAATTTACTTTTTTTATGTTTCTCTGCTCAACTATTCTCATGTGTCATGACTATAGGGTTTTGTAATACCATATAGCGTCTGACGATGTTTCTAATGATTCTTTTTTCTTTTCTTTTTTCAAAAAAAATTGGGGATTGTTTGATGCATTCCACTTTGTGTGCTTCCACTAAAATCCTATACTATTCGAACTCAATAATGTATTATCAAATCCAGAGTACCGAGCAGAAAAGCTTGTGAGATTCGGATGCTGAATGTAATAGCTCACTAGTATCTCAGTATGTTTCTGCTGGGTGAATGTTCTTGTTCCGTTTTGTTTAATAATTGCGTCACGGTCCACATCTTTAGGAGTTTTTAGTTTGGTCCCAATCGTTTTATTGGTACAATTGGTTTTCTTTAAGCATTGGTGTCCACTTGCAATTTGATGGATGTATTTATGTAAATGCTAGTTGAGAAGCTCTATAGATCAAATTATTGCAAATGTTACAAAACCATATGCAACGGGAAACTAAACATGGACGGGATTGCACCTTTCGATAGTGATCTAATTAATTGAGAACAGTTGTTTAGGCTGAGACGCCACTCTCCGGTAGGCATCACTCTTGTCCCACTCAACCGTCGCACGGGGGAAAAAGGGATAGACGTGGAGAAGAGGAGAAAACAGTTCATAATATAGGCAGGTAATGTTTTAAATACCTTTCATGCGGCTCTCAAATTGACGTTGATATGCTTGTCAGTGTATCAATAGTCTTATTTTAGAAGATTTATGACAAAATAACGTTACAAGTCATAAAATTTTACTTGTATAAACTATTTGTGTTGTCATAGATATTATGAGTCTTTATTTAGCTCATATATTTATTACTATTTAGTTCACAAAGGTCATATTTATTTGTCAGCAAATCAATATTAGTCTATAGGGAGCGAATTCCCCGAGACCCAAAGCATATCCATGATGAACTTGTATCTTAGCTCAGCATAATAATGTTGTATATCTTAGCTCAGCATAATAATGTTGACACTGATTAGTAACAAACTGCCTTTACTTCTTTGGGGTTCTCAAGCTTTCTAGGAAGTGTCACACAGATGTCCTAAAAGGGAGTAGAGGAGTTAAAGTTCGAATAATAAAAGCTTCTCTGAGTCAGTGTTTTAAATGAACTTGTATCATGTAGGATGGGCAATGATATACTTACAAAAAAAAATTCTACAATATTATTTACAAAAAAGCTCTAATTCTTTTAATTCATTATCTATAATTATTATACCATTCCAAAAATATGTTTCACCGACCGTCCTTAGAGCAAGTGGCAAAAGACTTGGTAGTTGGTATCCGAGACTCAAGTTCGAATCCTAGTTAATTCACATTTCTAGCTAAATTTATTTATAAACAAAATAAACGAAGCAGGTAGTGTTACCTATCTCTCAAAAAAAAAAAAAAAAGTTTTATAACGTAACCGCACCTCGTAGATTGCGAATTGAGGCTGCGTTGAAACAGTTTAGCTCAATTATCAGTTTTGGTTTTCACGCGGAAAACAAAATCAGGTAGTGAAAAACTGTATTCTCGTCAATTATTTCATTTATGCAGTAATCATATTCAGCCTTCAACCTTCATTTATTTGTTACGGCATGCACCAAGACGTACGAAACCCAACTCCAAGTTTTTGGCCTTTTCTCCTACTTTCGCTAGCTAGGAATCTTTATCTCTCCCCATGGTTCACACCCCCGACCCCTCCTTCCAAAAAGTATGAGCAGAAAAAAGAAAAAAAAAAAGAAAAAGAAAATCCGTCTATAGCTAAGAGAGTGTTTGATTTTCCCCAAAAAAAAATTGAAAAATTATTATTTAATAAAAAAAGATTTCTATCAAAAATATTGTTATTCACAATTTTTGTTTTTCCGAATAAAAATATCAAAATATAAAAACATTAATTTTTTTAATGAAAAATATGAAAAAATTATAAAAATTATCTTTTTAGAAACCAAAGAAATAATTCTAAGATTGCGTTTGATAATAAAAATAATATTTAGAAGGATAAATATTTAGACTATATTTTATAATTTTTAAGAAGAGAAAGGTCTTTCCGAGACAGCTTCTTACAATCTTCTTTTCGTTTCTCCATTTCTAAAATTTTTTCTGTGTGTACATTTTTTTTCCTCCTCAAAAGGCCTAATTGTCTCACTTTGTAGCTTAGTTTATTTATTTAATGAAGAAAACGATAACAAATTATTCCTTTCTCAAAAAAGAAGGTAAATATTTTTATTCTTAAATTTAGACTATACTTTAGAATAAAGAAACATAAAAGATTTATGTCACGTAGATGGATGGTGCTATTTAAGGGTCAGTACCGTCCAAAGATGGAATGCGGCTTGAGATACACTGCACTGCATCACATTAAGAAAGTCTATTACGTAACAATTACACTACATCATCAATAATTAATTAATTATATTTTTTAAAATAAATAAAACAAAAATATTTTTTAATAATTTTGATAATATAAATATAATTTAAAAAATAATATAACTGGTTAGAAACACTACATTAATAATACAACGGATGTATTATGCAGAGTACAACCGAGAGTATTTTCTACCAGCGCAGAAAAACTAAAAATACTCATAAATTCGTTGCCAGCAAAGCAGGAATGCATGCCCACTACTCCAGGCAAAATTTTCTGAGCATCGTTCCCAAACAAATTGTTTGGGGATGATGCCGATAGGCACCGCGTGGTCTGACCCTCGAAAACCCAAAAAAAAAAAAAAAAAAAAGCTCCATTTTTTAAAAAGAGAGAGAGATTGAGAGAGAGAGAGAGAGAAACGTTGGCGGAGGGGAGAGGAGGGCGAGGATGGGCGCGTGCGGGCCACGCGGCGCCCATCCGAATCCTCGACGATGCCCGTATAATTTTTGCCCCACTACTCCCGGAGACGTATAAATACAGCTTGGTAGGTTGGGCAATAGACCACATTTAATACCACCGCCCCTCTCTCTACATACACTCCCAAACTCATATAACCCCCACGCTACCACAAACACACACACACAACACAATCCCAATCTCCAAATCATGTCGCGGCATTCGATTGTTAGAGTTCTCGCCGCGGCGCTCGCAGCGCAGGTGGAGGCGCCAGCGGGGTCGGGGCCGGCGCCGGCGCCGGGGCCGGACTGCATGACGGCGGTGCTGAACGCGTCGGACTGCCTGGGGTACGTGACGCCGGGGAGCAAGGACCGGCGGCCGGACAAGGCGTGCTGCCCGGAGCTGGCCGCGCTGGTCGACTCGCAGCCCGTCTGCCTCTGCCAGCTGCTCAACGGCACCGCGGCCGCGGCCTACGGCATCTCCATTGACACCGCCCGCGCCCTCGCCCTCCCCAAGGCCTGCCGCGTCGACACCCCGCCCCTCAGCCTCTGCGCAGGTGAGCCCGTGCATTTCACCACACTTTTTTTTTTTTGAGAGATAGGTAGAATGCTCATGTTTCTCTTATTTCATTTAGAAATAAACTTAGCTGAAAATATAAATTAATTAGAATTCGAATTTGAAATTTCGAATATCAATTATTAAATTTTTTGCTACTTGCTCTAGAGATGGTCGGTAATTTACCACACTTGGTAGTGGGGATTTGCTATATTGCACTTTACTTTCTTTTTTTTCTTTTTTTTTTTGCCCTTTTCAAATAATATCTAACATAACTTTTAAAACTTTTAAAATATTTCAAATATCTCCTCTCTCTCTCTCTCTCTCTCTCTCTCTCTCTTTTAAGAGTTTACTAATGACATTGAATTTTAAAAAGGTATTTTTTAGATATTAGGAGTGCAAGGAATATACAAGCAAAATCGCTTTTTTTGTTTTTTTGAGCAATGATAAGTTTGAAATCTAAAAATTAGCTATAATGCTACAAAGCTAGTCTCATCAATATTTTTTTATTTAAAAAAAAATAAATTGTCTTCTTTTTTTTTAATTGGGGGTTTAAAAATGTGGGAAGGCAATTGTAGGTCGTTTTGAAATAGATCTCTCAATTTTTTTTAAAATTTTTTTTTATTTGGGGCATTGAGACTCTTTTAACTTTTTATTTTTTTATTTGAGATTTTAAACTTAGTTTGGTTAAAAATTGTATCAAATATAATGATTTTATTAGTTGTTAGTCCAATTTCATTTACTAAAAACAATTTTAAAAAAAAGTTAAAGTTGAGGGGTCCATTTCAAACGGACATATAGTTGGGTGGTCTCCATACTTGTGTACCTTGTTTAAGCTGGTGTGAGTTTATGGATAGATTGAAAGTATTTCTTAAACAATGATGTGTTAAGACATTAAAAAAAATTAATATTTCTCAGTAAATTGCTCTAATTAATTTTCTTTTGCTAGAATAGTAGTGCCAAAATAGATCATAAATTAGGTTACTTCCATATATTTTTACCTACCAATATTTATAGAAAAGTTTGAAGCTTTTGCAATAGCCTAATGCTTAAATTAGCTCGAAGCATTTATCTTCTGAAACAACACTTTTTTACATTATTTCATCAATTTCAACACCAAACGGTCTTAAATTGTGTTACAATTCTAAGCTCACCCTCAAAAGTTCAAAAATGTTACAGTTCATTACATTACAATTTCCAAACTTCCTATATGATATATTTGTGTAACACCCCCAATAGTCCTACATCGAATGGGATACTGATTTGGATCAGTTTATAATAATAACTCGCATACTAGTAATAATAACTGAACTTAAATATTTTGGGCTGATTTTTTGCATCCAAGAAATTATTATTGTTAGCGAGTCGAGTCGTTATATTTGAATCTTATGAGTTAACTTCTGGTATTTGGATTTTTGAATGTTGTTATGCAGCGATCGGATTCCCCATAAATTTTGGGCCTTCACCAGCCCCATCTCCGGGAACCAGCCCGCTATTGCCCGGTATGCCAAACATACTGAATATAAAATATTAAAACACTATTTTTAGAAAACTTATAATTTTACGAGTTTATAACTTTGTGCATGTTAGATGATCTTGAGCTCCCTTATTGCACAATTCCTGGTTTACCTTACTAAATTTTGATGTTTCATATTCAAATAGGTTCGACGCCGACCGCCCCCCCATCGGGCGCCGACCGTGGCATTCGAGGCCTCAGAGCCGTCGATCTGGCCTTCCTCGCCGCGCTATCGTACGCCATCGCCGCATCCGGAATCTTCTAGACTATGCAAATTGAAAAAGATGTTTTCATTCTTGGTTTCCACCTTTGTAGCTTGTATGTTTGTGTTTCATTCTATCCCTCTATCTCTCATTGAGGAGTAGATAGAAGTTTCAATAATTTTGTGATGTAATTTAACACTTCTGTGTGAATGTATCTTATTTATTTATTTTTCTTTTTTAGAAAAATTACGTTAGCATTGAATTCATGGATGTTATTTTTTTAAAATTTCTTATTTTATTTTATTTTTCTCCGCATCTGTTCAATAAATTTATTTGCTTTAAATGGGTCGGGTACGTGCATTAAATTCATGGATGTTAAAGTGACGGGAATAGCCAATAATGGTTGGTTGATGAGGGCGACTTGAATTCGGCGGTGGGTTAGAACGCGTCCCAACGATATCAATAAGAACTCGGCGCCGTAAATGCCTCACATGTGGCATTTATCAAGCCATTTAATTTCTCAACTGTATTTTTTGGTGTGATTGGGGGGTTGGAAAGGTCATTTTACAGGTAATAGATTCAGGAACAGATGATAGGGTTACTGAGATTTGAGAAAGCTAGCTTTTTGATGAGTTTCACTTTTTCCTTTTCTATTTTTTTTTTTCTAATTTCATGATGATGTTAATGTTAGGATTTGGTTAGATTTGTAGTTGAATTCTAGTTAGATAAAATTTAATATTTAAATTTATTAAAAATAAATTAAGATTTAAATATTAATTAGATTATAAATCTAACTAGATTAGGATAAATATTTAAATTTATTAGAGATAAACTAAATATAAATTTACATATTTATCGGAATAGGAATCCTAATTGTATTAGAATTTTAGTAGCTTTTGATGTAAACTATAAATATAGCATATGTGCTAGTTTTTTGGTAGTGGTATGGATTAGCCACACCCATATGGCATGGTCAAGATAGTCATGATTTTGGTTGCACCTAGTGCATGGGTGCAAGAGGACGTGTGCGGCTTTCGTAGCCGTGGGTCATTTGTATACCTTGTGCACGGATGCACAGTATGAGAGAGATGTCTTCTGAGAGTATAAAAGACGAGAGAATGGTAGAAAAGATTCAGAAAGAGGACTTGGATTGTAATTAATCTGTGCAGAAGAGGAGTCAGGTATAATATTCTCTTATTTATTGAATCTTATTTTACCCGCATATTTTTTTCTTTTATGATTGCATCAGTTTCTGCTGAGGAGACGGATTTATGGTAAAAACTCGATTTGACGCAACGGTTTCGAAATCTCAACAATCAGTACCGGATCCACAGCAATCGGTATCGAGCGGGTTGCGGATTCTCAAAATCTGGTACCGAGGCGAGTACCGGATTCCCAGCAGTTAACTGAACAATTAAGGTATCGAACTTAAAATTTTGATTATTAATCATCAAATCTTTTACCACTTGCGCTACGAACGATCAATTAACTGAACAAATAATTAGAGTCATTGTTTGACTAAAATGTGTTTTATAGTGTATGGTGTTTGAAAGGTACATTGAACTGCAGAGATTATGCATGACCCACGATTGATATGTTGCAGGTTCCCACGACGACTTTGCGTACAGCACGAGGTTGCGACATTGCTCAAATCGCTCCAGGGTTATCGTAGATTGTGGTTTTTTGTAACCAAAGCACACTTTAAAGTTTATTAGTATTCACACAACAAGTTTGATCAGATTCCATGTTTATGCTTTATTACCTGAAGAACAGTAATAGTGTTAATATTCTGGATTGTTTCCTATAAATTGATTTTTTTTGTGTATCATAGCTAGCATTAGAGTCAATTTTAAACCTTTCTAGTTTTGTGAGAACAATTCTAGACCCCTTTAGTTTCATAAGGTGTGTGTAATAGGTTGGTTTCCTAATATTAAAACCTAATGGGCCTAGATCATTTCGTATCCGATCCATAAGTAAATTTTATTATTGTAAGGTACAATTCAGAAATTACATATGTTTTTGTTGTTGATGTGGTTGTTGCTGTTTTTTTTTTAATATATTTATTTATTTATTTTAAGGAAAGAAGCAATTTTACATGCGCACACGCATTCTCACACATAAGAAGAATACATATGCAATAAATGTGTGGTGGAGATAAATTTATATTCAATATACTAGGTTTCTGTTTAGAATTTCTGATGCAGAGAGAGTTAAAATAATTAAGTAAAACTCTAGCCTGTTTTACAGTGATAGGCTAATAACTAACACAGGTCATTTGCTGATAACTTACTGTAACATCCATTTAAATATATTTGTAATATTTCAATTGTTCGAGTTGTTCAATTTAAAATGTAATTGCATGTAATTTCTTTTGTTCTAACAGTAACAAAACATGTCATTACATGTATACATTAATTATACATTTTCAAAAGGAAAGATCCCTAGGAATATCACTAAAATGGGCAAACCTAAGGATAGCATAGTCCATGTTGAGCCCAAGGTGTAAGCAAAAGGCCCGAGCCTCGTTTCGCAGAATTAGGAATGAGCGTTATCTTATCATTTTATAAGTAAAATATGTTATCTTATCAAATCAGATGTTAGAATTTTTTAAAAAGTAAAAAAAAATCAAACTTCTAACTTTCAATAGCCTAAAAAAATTTATATAACAAATATATTAAGATATACTTTGGTAAAAGGTTAGCGACTTAACCATGCAATTTCCCCTTTGTTAAATTGTAAATTTGTTTTGCTGTTACTTGAGTGGTAGCTTGTAATTAGCTAGTTGAGCTTGATAGATTAATTCCCTCCTGGTATAAAACTGGAGCTGGGACTGCTACATATCATGATCATACTCAGTATTAAAATTATTTTTTTATAATAAAATAAATAATCATCTTTTGCAAGTAAAATATACTATGCTATTAAATTAAGGATGTGAATATCATTTAAGAAAACAAAATTAAATATTTATTATTAGATAACTTATTTCCACGTTCCAAAGTCTGTATTTTATGAGCATTGCAGTAGTTTTAAAAGGGCAAGATGACAAAAACCAAAATGTATTATCCATAAAAGTTTTGATTTTTGGCAATATTCTGTAACACACATGAACCACTGCTTAATCAGGATTTCTCTCTCTTTTTTTTTTAAAAAAAAAGGGAGAAAGGTAAGTATGGTATCCGTTAAACTTAATTAAAAATATAAAATACCTAAATTTTAAAATTAAAATTTTGGATATAATTTAGTTAANTATGCTATCCGTTTTGTTTATTTTTTTTTAAGATAAACTTTGCAAGAAATATAAAACAACTAAACATCAAACTTGATACTTTGGATACCAACCCCCAAATTCTTTACCACTTACGATAGAAAGAGTAGTTTTTTTTTTATTTTTTTATTTTTTTTTTAATGTAACGGCGCTAAATGCATGCATACGAAGAAGGACCTAAATTATTATTATTATTATTATTCTCGTTTTTTGCTTTCTTGGGGTTGTCATCCATCTTCATATGCGGCCGGCATAAAGCCTGTCTCAAATCTTTGGACAAACCTTTCCGTTTATGTACGTGTTTTCTTATTTTGATCTTGTCAGCTGGCCATCACGCCTCACAAATCCGTCCTAAGAATTAATATTAACTCCTTACGACCAAAGTAACCGAGCAAAACGGATCCTATTTTCTATATACAACCTTGGAAATCAAATTTTCAAAAGTCGCCAATATAACAGTTATATCGCATTATTTATATTCAGTTAATCATATTTTTTTTAAAAAAAATAATAAAATTATTTTTTAGAAAGTTATGATGGGATGAGTAAATTTTGAAAAAATAATTTGATTGGTTGGAAATATCATATCATTCTACGTGACTGACATATTTTTAGATTCTTTTTTTTTAAAAAATCTATATTTATTAGACCAAGTAGTGATTGTTTACTTATTTGAGAAGTTGGTGGAGAGGCATATCAGCTAACTTTACTAAAGATTACTCTCCGAACCTTTTATCATGTGTCAGGATGTCCCCCGAACAAAGTATTGGCATAAATTCCGTTTATTAAATCATGCTGAGTAAATTTTAACTAATTCACCGACCGTCCCTAGCGCAAGTGACAAAGGGTTTGATGGTAATTGGCATCCGAGATCCCAAGTTCGAATCCTAATTGATTCACATTTTCAGCTATTCAGTTTATTTCTAAATGAAATCAACGAACTGGATAACATACTACCTATCTCTCAAAAAAAAAAAAAAAAAAAANAACACAAAAAAAAAAAAAAAAAAAAAAAAAAAAAACTAATTCTTGTCCTATGTTATTGAGAGATGGCAGTCATTTCATCTTATCTAGTCTAAATTCAAAGTCTTTGGCCCTTATTAAAACTTTATGCAATTTTATTGGGTCTATACCACATACTATAATAGTATTTAGCGTGTGCTAATGGAGCGGTAAAAATAATAGTTCCATATTAGATAAAAATAAGTATCCTGAGTTGTATAATATACAATATTGTCTAAAATAATTATCTGCATACATTGGCATGCATATTATATTTTGGCAGCTAAATCGGCTGCTATATTAGTGTTTTATCCTAAAAAATAAATAAAAAATTTGAGCACAATAATTATAGAAATTAAAATTTAATTTGTTGATTTTTTTTTTTTGAGAGATAGGTAGCACACTACCCGCTTCGTTTATTTCATTTAGCAATAAACTTAACTGGAAATGTGAATTAACTAGGATTTGAATTTCGGTCTCGAATACTAACCACCAAACTTTTTGCCATTTGCTCTAGAGACGGTTGGTAATTTAATTTGTTGATTGGAATACATAAAGAGGTTATGTGACCTAAAGAAAATTTTATCAAAAATTCTGTGAGCAATTTATATAATTTACTCAAGGAAAATAGAATAGAATACTAGGATCATTGAATTTTTTTTTTTGGGTGCAAATCAATGGTTCTTATTATTTGAGTCGTTTAATCGTTTACTTATCCCTTGAGACAAGGATCGTGTACACCCATCCAAGTTGTTTATTGAAAGTTGGATCATATTAAAAAAGGAAAGAAAGCAAACATTTTGGAAGTTAAGAGATGATCATTTTGCACCCATCATTTTCTACACTTTAGTGCCCTTCATCGTGTACGCAGAACAAGTTTTACAACATACAATTTACGAAATTGATGTTGAAAATAAAATATAAACGCATCATTCTCGGATAGTTTAATATATATATATATATATATATAGAGAGAGAGAGAGAGAGAGAGAGAGAGAGAGAGAGAGAGTTAGGCTGGTATATTATCGGTAGCAAGTTGTTTTCAATGATACGGCTTCCAAATCGACGATTAGCTCCATTAGAGTTGATCTACACTATTAAAAATATTTGAAAATTAAATTTTATAATTTTTCGACATCATTTGGCTAGTGATCAAAAGGTCTCAAAATTGACAATTTTAATAGTAGATGTGATGCGTTTGTGAATTTAGCGGTGTAAAACAATCTAAATCTGATAAAATTTGTATAATTTTTTTTTTCACTATTTTGAGTAAGATCAATATCTCTGATCTTAAATTCAAGTCTTTTATCATCATTTTTTATAAAATTTTTATTTTCAACTGTTTATTTTTAGAGTACTCGTTTGATAGGTAAATGATGGCGAAAAATTATAAAATTTAATTTCCAAATAGTTTCAATATGGTAGATCAAGTCTAACGGAATCAATCGTCGATTTGAAAGCTGCATCATTGAAAATAACTTGGTAGTACGAGGCCTCCGTGCTACCGATAGTATATCAGCCCAATTCTCTCTCTCTCTCTCTTTATATATATATATATAGTGCGGCTAGGATGCTTATGGAAGCACGGAGGGCTCCGTGCTTCCACTTTNTATATATATATATATATATATATATATATATATATATACACACACACTAGAAAGCTATCAATACCACTAAGCTGTTGGTACTATTAGATTTTTGACCCTTGGATGAATAAATGTACGATTAGGATGATATAAATCTCCCAAGATTGAGTGACTTATTGGTTAAATAGTATAATTTAACAGATGAAAATAATCGAAGGGTTAAATCTAACGGCGGAAAACTTGGTAGCAACAAGTGTTTGGTGCTGTGAATAGTATCCTAGCTGGACCATATATATATATATATATATATATATATATATATAGAGAGAGAGAGAGAGAGAGAGAGAGAGAGAGAGAGAGAGATTGTTACTTCGAAAAATTTTACTATGCTCTTGCTATTGGTGTTATTTAATTTTTTCTAGCTTAATTGAAGCCTTTGGAGTCTATCAAAATATATTAAATCCAAACGTTAAAAAAAATAGTGTAAACTATAAAAGAAATTAGTTGTTTTCAATTGTTTTTCACTTTTTTTTTTTTTCGCCGAATTCTCGTTATCTGAGTGTCTGCTTTAATTAACGTGAGATATGCTGTCTCTCTCTCTGCCGGCCTTCTCCCTGCCGGCCTAACTGTAGAGAAAATTTGCTAACACAAAGCAAATTGTAACAACTATTGCTATGGCTACGGCTATGGCTTCCTGCAACTCGTGGACTTTTAGGATTTCGCTCTCCTTCTTCTCCTTCTTCTGCATCTCCATACCCCATGCAACGCCACTCTCCTTCGAGTTCAACTTCTCCGATCCGGTGCTGTCGGCCGACATCGCTCGTAAACACGACGCTACATGGAACGGCACCGTCATCAACCTCACCAAGGATACCACCGTCGGTCTCCTAACCAATAGCTCCGGGCAAGTCTATTACAACCATCCGGTGCCTCTCTGGAACCGCACCACCCATGAGGTGGCTAGTTTCCGCACGAGCTTCTCTTTCGTCATCCAGGCCATGAACCCGACGCTCTACGGGGACGGTCTCGCTTTCTTCCTCTCACCTTTTCCACCGGCGCTCCCCGACTTCAACGGCGGCGGCTTACTCGGCCTCTTTGAGAACGACAGTACTGCCCTGAATCCGAGCGCAAATACGGTTGTCGCGGTGGAGTTCGACACCTACAAGAACTCCTGGGACCCGAGCGACAATCACATCGGCATCGACGTTAATTCCATCAGCTCTACGGCGTATGAGAATTGGACCACGGCCATCGACAGCGGTGGCAGGGCAACGGCGTGGATCGACTACGATAACGGCACTAATCGTTTGAGTGTCTTCCTGTCGTACGATCAGCATGCAGTCTTCAGCGGCACTTTCAACCTCTCTTGCGTCGTCGATTTGAAGGCAATTCTGCCGGAGGAGGTGGCCGTCGGATTCTCAGCTGCCACCGGCCACGCTATCGAGCTGCATCAGATCCTGTACTGGAATTTCGATTCGACTTTGAACCCCCAGAACACCAGCGCGAGTTCACCGGCGGTCGCGGGAAATGAGACGAAGAAGCACAATAGCAACGCTCTAGTTGCTTCGGGCTTAGGCGCTGCCGGCGTAGGTTTGTTGCTGTGCTTGGTCGGAGTGGCTTGGTTTCTTCTGTGGTGTAAGAAGGCCGTCGGCACGAAAGAAGGAGATGATGTCCTCGACGAGGACGAGGATGATCCCATCGACGATGAGTTCGAGAAAGGCAAGGGACCCCATCGTTTTCCTTACAGCGAGTTGGTTGCCGCGACGAACACCTTTGACGAGGCCGAGAAGCTCGGCGAGGGAGGCTTCGGCTCCGTCTACAGAGGGTCGTTGAGGGGTACGAACCTCTGCGTCGCCATCAAAAGAATCTCCAAGGGGTCAAGGCAAGGAAGAAAGGAGTACATGTCTGAGGTCGGTACGATAAGCCAGTTGCGGCACCGCAATCTGGTGCAGCTCATCGGTTGGTGCCACAATCGCAGCGGCGAATTCTTGCTAGTTTACGAACTGATGCCCAACGGAAGCCTAGACTCCTATCTCTACGGCGCCGCCGAGCGACTGCTGCCGTGGGCGGCGAGATACAACATAGCGCAAGGCTTGGCCTCGGCTTTGTTCTATCTCCACAACGAGTGGGAGCAGTGCGTAGTCCACCGCGACATCAAGTCGAGCAACGTCATGCTCGATTCGTTGTTCAACGCCAAGCTCGGCGATTTCGGGCTGGCGAGGCTCATCGACCACAGTCGCGGCTCGCAAACGACGGTTTTAGCCGGCACCATCGGATACTTGGCCCCCGAATGTTTCATCACCGGAAAGGCCAGTAAAGAATCCGACATCTTTAGCTTCGGAGTCGTTTTACTCGAAATCGCCTGCGGGAGGAAGGCGTTAGAGCCGGGCAAAGTTAGTTTGATAGAGTGGGTCTGGGATCTCTACGGGAGGGGCGGAATTCTTGAAGCGGCCGACGAGCGTTTGAACGGCGAGTTCGAACAGTGCGAAATGGAGTGCTTGCTGGTTGTGGGATTGTGTTGTGCTCATCCGGATTATAACCGGCGGCCGTCTGTCAAACAAGCGATCGGAGTTCTGCGCTTCGAAATTCCGTTGCCTGCTCTTCCTCCGAAGATGCCAGTTTTGGCGTGCGCACCGCCGACGGACCTGTTGAATTTCAATTATACCTCATCGTCCGCCGGAGCATCGAGCGGCGTCGTTTCCGTCTCCACGAACTCGGCTACTGCTTCTGAATCCTCCTCATCCTCGCGACTTAAATAGTTGATGGATGAGCTACAATTAATACTACATGATGTAGCTTAACATTGCGTTTATTATTAATTTTTTCCTTTTCTTTTTTTGTTTTTAATTATATGTTTTGATGCTTAAGTGCAATTGCAAGTGATATACAGGCTATTGCTATCGGGTGAATGTCGCTTTGATGGAAAACTTACTCGGTACTTGTCTGTCACCTATACTAACGACCCAGCTAGTCAAATAAATTTTGATATGTAATTTTGTAAATTATGATCAGCGACAGAGAATTAAAAAATTGACACATAATTTATCTTATATATAAATTTGGTTTCTAAATATTTTAAATAACATAAATTATATTCAACGATACTGATCATTAATTTCGAGTCTTCATCATCGAAAATAAATGTGTCGCAATGAAATTTGTTTGCTACAGATAGTATTTTAGCTCAACTCTCTCTATATATAAAATTAGATTGCTATACTATCAGTAGCACGGAAGTCTCCGTACTACCAAGTTGTTTAGGATGATGCAACTTTCGAATCGATTATCAATTCCGTTAGATATGATTTATATATACTATTAAAAATATTTAGAAACCAATTTTTATATTTTTTAATATTATTTGACAAGTGATCAAAAAGTCTCAAAATTGACTTTTAACAGCCGATGTAATGCATTTGTGAATTTAACAGTATAAAATAATCCAAATCTAATGAAATTTGTATAAAAAATTTTATTCACTACTTAGAGTAAAATTAGTATCTCTGATCTTAAATTCAAATCTTTTATTATCATTTTTTATGAGATTTTTATTTTCAGTCGTTTATTTTTCGTTTAATAGTTAAATAATGTCAAAAAATTATGAAATTTAGTTTCCAAATAATTTTACTAGTGTAGATCAAGTTTAATNGGGCGCCGAGAAAGCGACACGTTGGCCACAGTAGAACTGAGCTTTCATTATATGTATAGATAAACCCCCACCCATTCACCCATGGAGGAATATGGATAAAAATGTCGATTACCTAAAAATTTATAGATAATATTTACTTATATTCAAATGACTTGCAAATATACCTACCTACAGTTTGTGGAATTCTTCAGTTTGTTAGGTCAAAGTAAACTTACTGCTCCCTTTGAATCAATCTTGTACTCGATCCCCATTCAACTTATTTATTGCAAGTTGGTCCTCACAAATAAAGGAACACATTTTCCATCTTATTTCCGGTTTGATTCGAGAATAAAATTGGGATAACAAAAGTTATCACTACCGACCGTCCCTAGCGCAAGTGGCAAAAGGGCTTGATGGTTGGTATCCGAGACCCAAGTTCGAATCCTAGTTGATTCACATTTCTAGCTAAGTTTATTTCTAAATGAAATAAACGAAGCGGGTAGCGTGCTACCTATCTCTCTCAAAAAAAACAAAAGTTATCACTACTGTTCTACCAAACGAAATATTTTTTTTGTCGGAATATTTTATTCTAGTCAAATCTTGCTATGCTTGGTTATTCTGAAATAGTTTGGAATAAACTATTTCACCCTTTTATTAGAATAGTAATATTTTAAGATTTACTTTATTAACATTAGAAATTACATTAAACTAAATTATACAGACATAATATCTTATATATTGTAATAAGTTATTTTTATTAAAAATTATTGATTATGCTATATTAATACATACTATTTATATTTAAATAGTATAGTATATTATTATAATAAATTACTTTTTTATTAAATTTAAGATTAAGTATAATTTGAGAAAAGTTATTTTTATAAAAAATATTTTTATTAAATCATCATTTATCAAAAAATATTTTGAAAATTATTTTTACAATAAATTATTTTTATAACAAATTATTTTTATTAAATTATATTTTATATCAAATTCAGCAATCATTTTTTTCTGCTATCCTCTCCTATTCAATAAAATTAACCAAATACAATTTCAGATATTCCTGAGAATTGCAGTATTGCAAATCAAACACAAAGTTGCTTTTATTCTTAACTAGTTTGAAATAATAAGCTTTTTCAGAAATAAAAAAAATATCCTAATGTTTATTATTTCCGAACCAAACAAAATCTTAAAGATGATAATATTTAACCAGCACCCATTGTTAATTTCCCACATATATATACTTTATATCCACAAATATTTTGATCTTCGCAGCAGGCCTTTACGGCTCATAAATCCGTTATAAGAATTAACATTAACTCCTTATAACCAAAGAAATCAACCAAAACGTGTCCTATTTTCTAAATACTCATTCGGAAATCAAAATTCTAGCCTCTGAAAAGCTATCTAGATAGATAATTAGTAGACTAAGAAAAGGTTGATAACTTATTTGACTAGTTCGAGTGATTAACATTAGCTGAAGATTAGTCTCCCAACCCTTTATCATGTGTCAGAATATCCTCCGCACAAATTTTAAAGCATGGACGTAAATATTTTTATTAAATCAGGCAGAGTAAATTTTAACTGGTTCTTGTCCCATGTTCTTGAGAGATGACAGTCATTTCATCTTGCCTAGTCTAAGTTCAAAGTTTCTTTCTTTTTGAGAAATAGATAGCACGCTATCCGTTTCATTCATTGAAAAAATGAACTAAGCTACAGGGGTAAGGCAACATAAGCTTCGGAGGGGGCGAAAAAAAAAAAAAAAAAAACTACTGACTACAAACGTGCCGTCGATTACCTAATAGAAATTGCTCCCAAAGATTCGTCAGCTGCTTAATTTTATAAGCTGCAAAGAAGGGGTCCGATTGGGTCTTTCTAAAGATCACGCCGTTTCTGACCTCCCAAATTACCCACCAGCAGGCTACCAATCCGGATACCATAATACTCGACGACTGCGTTCCAATCCTCGTCATCCACCTATCCCAGACTGCGCTCACGTCATCCCCCCAATCTCTAGACTAGACATGCTGCAAGGTCGTCACCAATAGAAATATCGAGAAGACGCACCGTGTGAATAAGTGGTCGACAGTTTCTTCTTCAACCCCGCACAACACGCAGGCCGTGTTGCCAGTTCAAAGTCTTTTGTCATCCAGAATTTTATGTGATTTTATTGTGTCTACACGACATAGTAATAATAGTAGTTAGCGTGTGGTAATAGAGCAGTAAAAGTAATAGTTTCATATTAGATAAAATAAGAACTCTGAGTTGTATAATATACAATATTGTGCAAGGATATTTCTATTTATTAGTTTGATTCAGACCCTTCAACAATGATTACTAATTTAGATTTTAGAGATGATTTGTCTACCAATTTAGTTTTCAAATATTTAATATTATGTAATAGTTTAATAAGAATAATTTGAGATGTTATAATAACTAAAATGATTATCAACATCCATTGGCATATTATAATTTGGTAGCTAAATGGGCTACTATATTAATTAGTGTTTTATCCTTAAAAAAATAAATCAAAATTTGAGCACGGACCCAATAATTGTAGAATTAAAATTTAATATGTTGATTGGAATACACTAATTAAAGAGGTTAATTAACCGACCTAAAGAAAATTTTATAAAAAATTCTGCGAACAATTATACAATTTACTCCAGCAATTACTGGGAAGGCAAGCTTAATTGGTTACGTTCTTTTCATCATTAATGTCCTACGTATGCACTCTGAATACTCTTCGTCAAAATGCAGAATTAACGCGGAGCCTAGTCGTCTTCCTTCCAAGCTAAATGTAGAGAAACAACTTGCTAGCTAGAAGCCACCGTTGCAAACAACTCCGATTAAATGGCTGTCTCCAAATCAAGAACTAGGTGCTCCCTCTTCTTGTTCTTCGACATCATCCTCTTTGATGTTTGCATACCACATGCAACACCACTCTCCTTCAGCTTCAATTTTTCGGATCCCGACATTAACATGTCAAATATCACATTTCAGGCCGACGCTGTCTGGAACCGCACTGTCATCAATCTTACGAAGGACACACGCAACAGCCAAGGCCGAGCGGTGTACAGAAATCCGGTGCTTCTTTGGGACAACGCCACGGGCGACGTGGCTAGCTTTCACACTAGCTTCTCTTACGTCATCCAACCCACGAACACGAGCATTTCCGGGGACGGGCTAGCGTTCTTCCTCTCCCCTTTTCCGTCGGTAGTCCCTAGGTTCAACGGTGGCGCCTACCTCGGCCTCTTGGACAATGGAACCGCTTTTAACTTGACGCATAATCACATAGTGGCGGTCGAGTTCGACACCTTCATGAATTCCTGGGATCCGAGCGACTATCACATTGGTATTGATATCAATTCCATCTACTCTACGGGGTACACGGACTTGCCGGATATCACCAGAAACGGCACCCGCGCGACCGTGTCAATCGACTACAATATCACCACGAAGTTTTTAAGTGTCTTGCTTTCTTTCGACGGTAATCCAAACTACACTAGCCCTTTCAGCCTCTCTTCCCTTGTTGATTTGAAGGCAGTACTACCCCAGGAGGTTGCCGTTGGCTTCTCAGCTGCCACTGGCTACAATGTCGAGCTGCATCAGATCCTGTACTGGAATTTCAACTCAACTTTGGAAAGGAAGAGTAATCTTACGATTACGAGCCCACCAACACAGCTGGCCCCTGCGCCGTCGACTTTCTCGGGCAAAAGTAATGTCAGAGTTGTGGCCGGTTCGGCCGCTGGAGTATTCGCTGTGGTCTGTTTGGTTGCGGCAGTTTGCTGGTTTCTTCCGTCGCGTAAGAAGGCCACCACGGGAGAGGAAGAAGAAGGCGGCATGGACGACGATGATGAGCTGATTGACTATGAGTTCGAGAGAGGTAGGGGACCCCAGAGGTTTCCTTACAGCGAATTGGTTGCCGCAACAAACAACTTTGACGAGGCAGAGAAGCTTGGGCAGGGAGGATTTGGTTTTGTGTACAAAGGGTTCCTGAGGTCCATAAACCTTCCCGTAGCCATCAAAAGAATCTCCAAGGGGTCGAAACAAGGGCTGAAGGAGTACACGTCCGAGATCAACGCGATAAGCCGACTGCGGCATCGGAATCTGGTGCAGCTCATAGGCTGGTGCCACAGACGCGGAGATTTCTTGCTGGTCTACGAGCTGATGCCCAACGGAAGCCTGGATTCCTATCTCTACAGCAAAGAGAGGCTACTGCCGTGGTCGGCGAGATACAACATAGCGCAAGGCCTGGCCTCCGCTTTGCTGTATCTTCACACCGAGTGGGAGCAGTGCGTGGTGCACCGAGACATCAAGCCGAGCAACATCATGCTGGATTCGTCGTTCGGCGCCAAGCTCGGCGACTTCGGGCTGGCGCGGCTCGTCGACCACGACCGCGGCTCGCAAACCACGGTTCTTGCAGGCACCTTGGGATACCTGGCCCCCGAATGTTTCATCACCGGAAAGGCCAGTAAGGAGACTGACATCTTTAGTTTCGGTGTCGTCTTACTCGAAATCGCTTGCGGGAGACAGTGCATAGTCCAGACGGAGGATCGGAGCAAAGTTAGCCTGGTTGAGTGGGTCTGGGATCTGTATGGAAGTAAATCAGTTCTCGAAGCAGCCGACGAGCGTCTCAACGGCGATTTCATCGAACCAGAAATGGAGAGCTTGATGGTTGTTGGGTTGTGGTGTGCCCACCCAGATTATAATCGACGACCGTCAATCCAAGAAGCAATTGGTGTTCTGCGCTTCGAAATTCCCTTGCCCGCTCTTTCTGCTAAGATGCCGGAGCTGGTGTTCGCGCCGCCGATAGATCTATCGAATTTCAATTATACCTCATCATCATCCACTGGAGCATCGGCTAGTGTCGTTTCTGCATCTGCTAAATCAATCACCGCATCTGAATCCTCCTCATCTTCGCTCCTTAATAATAGTTGCTAAACTCAGACATTATGCTTGCTGCAATATGTTTTTTTTTGTTTTTTTTCAGTATATGTTTTGATGTTTGAGTGTGACTGTGAGTATTATGGTTTTCTTACTTTATGTTCCTCAATCAGCAACGGTACTAGGAAAAAGGCAATAATGCCGATCGTAACTATGTTTTCCGAGCTAGGTTGTTGATATATGTTTGTATTGCAATCTTTTTTTAATATTTTATAAGAGTGGCGTGTCAATCGGTTGCTTATTGATCTAAATCTAGATAATTTACAGGATTTCTCTCTTCAAAATGACCCTCTAGAAATACTGATGTAGTAGCTAGATAATACTTCAATATTGTTTCTTTTCTCCACCAATATTGATTTTGGGATAGATTGCGGCTTATTCAAAGTTCGGATGATGATTTTGCACTTTTTAAAAATCAGGAGACGGATTTCAAATTTGTTAAAAGTTTACGCAAAAACTATATTTAGATCTCTTACACACTCGCTACCCGAATCAAAACTATATAATAAGAAATAAAAAAAATTTTTTTTTTTTTTTTTTTTTTTTTTTTTCCTGAAATAGACAATTCATTCAAGAAGTCTATAAATGTAATTTAACCTTAAATAATGGTGGAAACTAGGAGAAGTCTATAAAGTACCTCATGCTCGATACTCTTAAATCTGGATTATGTTGTTTGAACGCATTCGAAGAATTTAGAATATTTGCTATTCTTCGTTGTTAGTTTTCACCATTAATTAGCCTAAATTACGTTTATGGTCTTCTCCTAGTTTCCACCATTATTTAAGGTTAAATTACATTTATGGTCTTCTCTCCAAGTGTAGATAATTAGTCTAGCGTGCTTCGAACGCAACTGCAGCTGGATATAAGTAAACTTCACAGTAGTTTCCAAACTTAAATTTATTATTATTTTTGACTTAAGTTTTCTAAATTACTGCAATTAAGTCGCAAAATCGAATTTAGTTGGTTAAATAATGATAAATTAATAATGTGATACTAATGTAATAGTGTTACAATTGATAGTGTGGCAATTACTAATATGCTACATCAATATCAGATTATTGAAATATCAAGATCTAACTAGCTAAATTAGATTGAAAATTTTAATTATAATAACTCAAAAAGTTTAAACTAGAAATCATAATTAATTTAAGTTTGAGAATCAAAATATTGCTCACCTTAAAGTCAGAGGACTAAAAGTGCAATTTAACCATTATTTAATAATTAATATTGAAGAAGGGGAGCATCAAAAATATTTTCAAATATTTTTTTCATCTTTTGAAAATAAAAAAAATAGATATTTTTGCAAAGACAAGACCAATGTTTGTAGACATCATTTGTCTTTCCTACTAAACTTGCGGATACTTTCCTTCTCACNTCCGCCTTCTAGCAGCGTTAAGAACCTCGTGAGCCATTACAAAGCTGTCATGAATGCTGCGGTTCTTGATAAAGGCTGTTTGATGCGGGTCAATGAGTGAATCAATGACCGTCAGCAAACGGGTCGCGAGCACCTTTGAGATAATTTTGCTAATAGCATGAGTAAGGCTAATAGGTCGGAAATGCTCTGGTGCAATAGCTTGCGCTGTCTTTAGGATCAAAGAAATCCATGAGCTGTTGAGATAATGTGGGATGTCGCCACCAGCAAAGAAACCCTGCATAAAACATAATATATCTGCTTTTAAAATGGGCCAGAACCGTTGATAGAATCCCATAGGGAAGCCATCAGGCCCCGGTGCTTTGTCCCCCTGAAGCGCATCGATTGCGGCTTTGACTTCCAGCTCAGAAATATTTGTCGAAAGATGATGGAGGTTAGGAGTACTGTCTGGAGGCAGACTTTGATAAAGGGCAGTAAGATTGATATAGGCTGAAGGGGTGTAGCAGGATCCAATAGAGGAGCGAAAATATTGGAAAAAGGTCTCGGCAATGTCAGATGGTTTGTTCAGGGTGAGGTTGTTACACTTAATTTGGTGGATGTAATTCCGCCGTCTACGACCGCTAGCATAAGCATGAAAGAAGCTGGTGTTGCGGTTGCCTAACTTGAGCCAATTTATTCGAGACCTTTGCTTCCACTTGATTTCGGCTTGTTCGCATAATGTATCAACCCTTTCCTTGAGTAGACATCTAATTTTGAATTCAGCAGTGTCGAGTTGGCGAGTTTCCTCCGCGTTGTCGAAAAAGGAGATCCATTTTAAACAATTTGTAATCGTTCGGTCAGGATCGGGTGCATGAAGTTTGCTCCAAGAGGTTAATGCTCGCTGCAGGGCCAATAATTTTCTATGTAGAGTATAACCTGGGGTGGCATTGGTTGATTCAACTGCCATCCATGCATTCTTGACCACATCATTAAAATCAGAGCAGGACAACCAATAGTTCTCGAAGCGAAAAATATTTGTCCTGTTGAGTTTTGACGCACAGCTAAGCAGGATAGCACAATGGTCGGACACTGCATTGGCAACAGGGTGAAGAAAGCTAGTAGGATACAGTGAATTCCAATCGGTTGACACTAAACAACGGTCAAGTTTAACCAAAGTTGGCCGGTAACGCCTGTTTGACCATGTGTAGCGTCTACCGCACAGAGGTAGCTCAATCAGGCAAAGGTTGTCAATGGTATCATTGAAATTGCGGGAAGCAACAGATTGTCTTCGAGCTGAATTTGAATCAGAAATGAATCTAGTGATATTAAAATCCCCCAGCAAGATCCAAGGAACGCTCGCCAACAAGCGAACCTGCTGTAATTCTAGGAGAAAATCATCAACTAGCCGATTCACACACGGCCCATAGACATTTGTTACAAGAAAATTCTGCCCAGTTTTTCTATCCACACAGAGGGTTGAAAGTGTATAGTTAAAACACCAACTTGAAATGAGGTCAAATTTGGTGGAGTCCCAAGCTGTTAGTAAACCACCGGATCGACCCCGAGATTCCTTGTATACGTAACCGTCAAGATTTTTTCCGCAGATACTTCTTAATTTGCTAGTGTTGAGACATTGTAGTTTGGTCTCTTGAAGACAGATAAAACTGCATCTATTTGATAGAAGGGTTCGCTTTATAATCCCACATTTTCGCAGTCGAGAGAGGCCACGGACATTCCAACATAAAAAATTATCGATATAACCTTTAGCCATAAAATAAAACTTTAAAATCTCAGCTACGAAGGAGCACCTGAGGGAGATCATCTGTCTGATACCGCTTCCGTCTGGCCAGACCTTGCACAGATTTGATCCAAGACATTAGATGGCAAGAGGAAAGCACATTCCTTTTGAAGCAACATAACACTCTCTCGATTTATTTTTAAAGCAGGGTTCGGGCTTGAGATAACAGCGGATCGATTGGGAGATTGTGGGAGACTCGGGGTAGCGGATTGCGCGGTGGAATTTTTCGTCGACAAGGTAGAGGGAAGGTTTTTAGAGGTAGTGAGGTCCAGAGCTCTCTGAATAGGTGACTTATAGGGCCCGTTCAATTTAAGTCTCTCTCTCTCTCTCTCTCATATATCTATATATATATATATATATATTTTACTAATTACTCTCCCTCCAGGTGGCACCTGGAGGGAGAGTACACCAGGTGCTCCGGTGTTTCACCGGAGCACCTGGCGCGTGTTCATACGAGTTTTCGGGGCTATGAAAAATGACAAAGAGAAGGAGAAAAAAGACGCCTGCCGCGCTCTCCCGTAGACGGCAGCGCCGGCGAGAACGAGGGCCACGGCCGGTCCTGCCGCCTCCTCCTCCTCCTGTTGGGCCTGCTCAAGCCGCTGCTCTCGCTGCTGCTGCGCTGGAAGCCGGCGCTTAGGCGCTGCTGCTCGCGTCGCTGCTGCGCTCGCCGCTCGGAGCTGGCGCTTAGGCGCTGCCGCTCACGGCAAAAAAATTAGCTTAGTAAACGCTTAACGCTTATTAAGCGCTTGTTCAAAAAAACTCTTTCTAAACCGCAAAAAAAGGCTTGAAAAGCCTTTTTATGCCTAGCCTGGCAAATTATGCATTAAAAATATTAAGCGCATAGTAAGCGCAAAATTAGCGCTTAATTGATTGATTCCATATCTCTGTAATTTGTTAAAAAACGTCTAACTACTACGTATCTAGGAAAGTTTCTTTTTTTTTCCTGATTACGTGTCTATTTCGAGAAGCTCAAAGATTTAAGATTAATTTGTAGAACAAGAAAAAGGTCTAACTTGTAGAAACGGGAAGTGATAGGTATTAATTTTTATAGATTATTCCACTTCAAGTGGGACTATTAGGTGAAACTGAAGAAAAAAAAAGAAAAGGAACGATACTTTATAGGAATACAGGGAAAAAAATCGGTACTTGGGCATTTCTGTTCGGCTACTAATTTCGTGTTGATATGATTAGTAACACTTTACTATTGGTACTAAGGGTAATATACGGAAAATAATATTATATTTCATACGATCTTTTGTCTTTTCAGTTTAGATTCCCGGCAAATTCACCCGACCTCAAAGACGTCTTTATGATAAGTTGATATTGACAAGTTTCTTCGAGATTATCGGCAAAGTAGTTTTAGTGTAGTAGAGGTAGTGAGGAAAATCTTTTTTTTTTCCGCTTTAGTGGGAGTTGCAGAAAGGGGACACCATCTTCTCTTTAGTAGAGGTAGTGAGGAAAATCTTTTTTTTTTCCGCTTTAGTGGGAGTTGCAGAAAGGGGACACCATCTTCTCTTTGATGGAAGAGGTGAGGCTAGTCGTCGAGAAGTTGCCCCCCAGCTGTCTGAGCGTTCAATCGAGTATGTGGAGCAGTACCAGCGGCGAAAGGGTGGAGCAGTACCAGCGGCGAAAGGGTGGCGCCGCGTCGAAGTGGTGGCGGCGGAGGTAGGAGCTGCAGAAGGATGTGGAGTTGGGAGACATGGAGTCGTACGGTGGGTACGGAGAGGATTCTGAAACGCAGGATCAAAACTTCTCCCAACCTGGGAACAACCATTTTTACCCGCCTTCCATGAGAAGGGAGTTTAATTGGTGTCATTAATGTTGAGGTGATGAGACGGTCGAAGATCGTGAGGATGGTGGTTGCAGGGAATGTTGTAATTGAAGTAGGTGGGTGGAGTCGGTGGAGTTGGTAGTGGGTTTGGGGTGGTACAGAGAAAGTTTCTACAGGAGGATAGGCGGGGACGAAGGTTTAGATGGAAGGGGGCGAGGAGAGTGGTTGGATTGTTCGCATAAGGTTGGAAGGGGTGCGCCCGGTTTTCGGCGTGATAGGTGTGGCTCGCGTTCTTCGTAGGTAATAAACCTTTGGGAAAAAAGAGACGGACAACAAAAGCCACAGACAGGGCTCTCGTGACCCATCGTAGGACAGCCGTCGGGTGGGCGACAAAGGCCACGTACACGGACCCGGTGTGGCGGTTTTTCACGAAGTGTGGACAGCGGATGGAAGGCGTTGAGGTGTTGTTCAAGTTGAGAGACGAAGGTGGGTCGAGGTTCGGACTGGAAGAAGGAGGTAGATAGGTGTCCCACCGGTGAGTAGGTGCAAGATTTGAGGTGGCTTCGGTAGTTGGCCTGTGAAGGTTGTGGACGGTCAAATGGCATGCCGGAGGTGGCTATTCGAGTTTTTTATACCGCGAGGATTTAGCGTGTAGGTGAACAATGGAATTTCTAAGCTTTTGAGAGGATCCGGTTGGGAGAAAAAACCTATCTAGACGGTGTTAACTATAATAGAGAATACAACTCGGCGGCCTGTACTTATACTAGGTGTTGTACGAACAACTGTCCGATGCATAAGGAAAAGCACCGTATCTACACAGGTTCGTAGTTGGTATACTGAAAGAACAGTGGAAATGTAGGCACCCGGTGGAAGTCCGTCGTAATAGCTGAGCGAGAAAGCTTCGGTTACCACACGCGAAATAACAGTTGTCTACCCAAGGGTGATGACCTCGTAGTTGTCACGTGGATGGTATATTTCGGACCCCGTTCGACTCACCGGATGGATACGTGACGACCAGCTTACTACGCCAGCTCGTTTAGAAGCCAAGGGAACCCCACAAAGAGTCTTACGTGGGTTAGAGCCTCGTGTCCAATCTATGGTCCGTGGAGTATAAGTACAAGTCCTGACTCCGGAATAGGCCGGAAGGGAGATGGAAAGCTCAACATCAGCCCCCTCAGACAGTAATACACGTCAAGCTTGAGGATAGCCGGTATGAATAGGGCCTCCCGTGGAGATGGGTTCTACTTCTACTAGGATGCGGGGGACTTCTACTAATACTAACCCGGTACGGAGAGGTACGTTGATCCCTAACTGGGGTGGGAAGACTAGTTTAGCGACCTAGATCATCGCGTCGGGGCAGGGGAGGGCCAGCCGCGTAACGCAGCCTATAACGAGGCCGGCGCAGCAGGGGGCACGTAAGAGGACAGGTGGAGTTGGTACCGCGTCACGGCGGGGGACGCGCGATGTGATAAAGACGCCCCTGGTTTAGACCCAAACTGGTTTAGTTTCTTCGTTGAGTCAACCTGAGTTGAAACCCGAGTGGGAGCGAGTTGTGGCCCAGGCTGAGTTGGTCGAAACAGGGGTTGAGGCAACGAGACGACCTGTGGTTGAGGTGCGTCAAAAGCGAAGTAAGCCTAGGTTCGAGAGGACTTAGTCAGATACTCAGAAGACTGTTCCAAAGATACTCCTGCGCTGTCGTGTGGTGGTAGAATTTACCCTCTAGACGATAAGGGCCCTAAAATCGTCTGAAACCTCGAAGAGGTGCGGTATGGTTGTCGTCGTGTAGAGGGCGCCTGGGACGACTGTAATTACGGTAATTACGACGACTGGGTGAAATAAGAGGAACAGTCAGTTTGTAGGTGAGAGCAAGGGAGTTGTTTTGGAGTAGAAGACGACAACCAAAACTATTTTTAAGGTGATAGGTTTCGTCGGGTATATTAGGGGGAGGTACGAGAGAAGGTGGCTTGGGGAGTGACCGGGTAATGGAATCGGGTGTAAAATTGTTTGAAACAAGGGTTGATGAACAACTCCAGGGGTTGGGAGGAACATTGGGGTGAGTCGGGTTGAGTAGGCGATCTCGTTTTAGTGGAGGAACATTGGGGTGAGTCGGGTTGAGTGGGTAATTTTATTTTAGCGGAGGGCGGTGATTTCGGACAAGGGAAGGTTAGTGGTATGGAGCAGCATCGTAAGCGGAGCGGNAATATTTTTTTCATCTTTTGAAAATAAAAAAAATAGATATTTTTGCAAAGACAAGACCAATGTTTGTAGACATCATTTGTCTTTCCTACTAAACTTGCGGATACTTTCCTTCTCACTTTCAGTAAACTTTATGACCTGATCACAGCACATCACATTATAGTTACCTCACCCGATATGTAATAGCATGATATATATCTCTTCTTTATTCTACTTATTTATTTTTATTGAACGTATCATCAAAAATAATTAAAAAAATTACAAATAAAGATAAATAAGAAAAACCAAACAAACCTTTTTTTTGTGTTTCATATATCATTTCATTATATTGTCAAATTATATTATAAAAAATAATTATTATTTTTTAAAAATTTAAAATATTCTATAATAATATTTTTAATATTTATATTCAACATAATTCTACAAAGTAACTTTATTTTTAAAAAATAGCTAAGAAACTCCTGATATATTTTTAGTTTTGAATCTTTTTTTTTTTTTTGTAGATCTTACTTATAGGCTTTTAGATTCAACAGCTTTTTGCACTAAAAATTTATACTAATTTCTCTAAAAAAAAAAAAAAGTTATACTCCTCTATAACCCAAGAAGCGGGGTTAGAATTCTGTTTTATATAATAGAATGATAAAATATTTGATACAAAATGTTGATACTATCTAAAATCTTATCCACTCACCTAAATAAATTAATTTTATTTAAAATACAATTTTATTTTATAGATTTAAAGTTGGTTTAATTAAAATTTTAAGTTTTTTTTTTAAAAAAAATTAAGGGTGATGATATGACTTTGCGATTTAGTTTAAAATTTTTCTGTTTTATATATATTATTACATTGATATATGTTTTTGTCGATATACATTTGTAAAAGCCCCTTAAATAAATTGAAGAAGCAATAGCCATATCAAGCACTTATTTTTCTCAAAATATTTTTCATTTTAATTTTTCACTTTCTAAGTTTATTGTTTTTTTGAAAATCCATATCAATATAAGGTCAGAGTAATATAGCCCCTATTTATGCTTCCATTTTCGTAATATATACGGTGGTCGCATTTTCTACTAATTAAAGTATTATTCGAAGTAATGGTCACATTCTTGCTAATTAATTAATGAGTGCTCAACCGCAAAAACTCTAGATATTTTTGTTTCAGTACAGTTGCAAAAAAATTAACTACATGAAATCATTCTTAGTTTGTAAATTATATTACGCCATAAAGAAAGGTACCACTAAAAGGTACATTGAACCATCCTTAGCTTGTGGGTTAATTTATACCATAGAGAAAGATACCATTAAGATCAATAATTTCATTGCAATAATCACACACCTTTCTTTTAAGTTGTATATGACTTGACTCTACATCACTTTCATTACCCCACTCAAATAGAATTCTCTTTCTCAATGCTCTCGTCCTTGAAATGGAAAACGGTGAGCAACATTAGATGCAATGAGAGACCCTCCTTGATATTGAGATATATTGAGGTTCAAGCCAACTCTTGAGAAGATTATTAGTTTCTAAACTATCCTTATTATTATTATTATTATTTTTGACTAACAGTTCACTTCATTTATTTTATTTAGAAATGAGTTTAGCTAAATATGTGAAGCAACTAAATTTCGATCGAAACTTTGAATATATATATATATATAGAGAGAGAGAGAGAGAGAGAGAGAGAGAAAGAGAGAGAGAGAGAGAGAGAGAGAGTCTGACCGGTATACTATCGATAGCACAGAAGCCTCCGTGCTACCAAGTTATTTTCAATAATACAGCTTCCAAACGACGATCGGCTCTGTTAAATTTGATCTACACTATTAAAAGTATTTGAAAACTAAATTTCATAATTTTTCAATATCATTTACCTATCAAACGAGTAATCTACTAAAAATAAAAATCTCATAAAAAATGATGATTAAATACTTAAATTTAAGATCAAAGGTACTGATCTTATTCTAAATAATGAAAATAAATTTTTTATCTGATTTAGATTATTTTATACCGTTAAATTCACAAACGCATCACATCGATTATTAAAATTGTTAATTTTGAGACTTTTTGATTACCAGCCAAATTATGTCGAAAAATTATAAAATTTAGTTTATAAATACTTTAAATAGTGTAAATCCAGTATAACGGAACTGACCATCAATTTGAAAGCCGCATCATTAAAACCAACTTAGTAATACGGAGACTTCCGTGCTACCCGATAATATACCAAGCCTAGTTCTCTCTCTCTCTCTCTATATATATATATAAATATATATATATATATATATATATATATATATAATATATAAAAGTAATTAGTTTATACTATATTATAGTACCCTTTGAGCTTCCAGTATAACGTCTTGTTCTTGATTCTTAGTGTTGCAAAATTAATATACCACAACGTTAAATAATGAGCTAGATATATAATGTTCTTGAGAATATAAAATTTAGTTTTTTATATTTTTCGACATTTTCGGTTTAGTTAACTAATAAATGTATTTAAATTGAATAAAAATTAATAATAAATAAATTGAAACTCATATTAAATAAATAGAGGTTAAAGGGTGTCAATAATAAAAAAGACATAAAAAAATAAGTTGGCCGCACCCTCAATTTACGCCGCACGAGTCTCATGATACACTACAACTATTGAAAAATTTTTCTGATCTCTAGTAAATTATTATCTACTCCTATAAAATAATTTTAAATTTAATTTTAAATTTAAAAAATTTTTGAAAAAAATTAACTAAGAAGATATAAGAAAAGTGATGCTGAATTAAATATAGTAAGAAA